>NW_020439023.1:445787-452542 GCF_000699045.2 Agrilus planipennis
TCTGTAATATCTTCGAAAATATTCATTTAAATTACATGCTGTAAAGGGCCATATTGATCTATATTAAATGCACAATGTATTTAAAAGTACTTAATTGGATAAGGATTAATGCTGTATTGTTTAAAATCGCTTCGTAAATTAGCCATTATTTCTCGTAAAAAGTAAAGGATAAAAAATGGTTATTGTGGGTTATCCCTAAGAGATAGACATATACCATCACGGAATTTTTTGTACACCTTTTCAAAGTGTACAATACTGTAGTACATTATTTTGATCTACCTCGTAGGGTTCAGCCAACGTTTGCAATGTAAGCCCAAAAAAAGGTGTTTATTTACCACATCACTTACCTCTAAAATTATCAGTGTTTTTCTACTATATTATGCATGTATTATACATATAAACCTTCCTCTTGAATCACTCTATCTATTAAAAAAAAAACGCATTAAAATCCGTTGCGTGGTTTTAAAGATCTAAGCATACATACGGACAGACAGCGGGAAGCGACTTTGTTTTATACTATATAGTGAAGCATTCTCTGCGGTTTTCCTGTAAAACATTTCAGTATTACTACATTGTAGAAACCACTAGTAACCACAGTTTAATACTGTTTACGTTAGAGAGCATTGGGAGTATAATTGTCTCGGGAGTGCAGGTTTCTAACTTATTTAAAAAATATACAATGATGATTACTTTTTATATCTTCATTTATATGAAAAACATTCTCTGCGGTTTTCTGTAAAACATCTCAGTGTTACTAAACTAACTTGTAGAAACCACTGGTAACCGCTGTTTACGCTAGAGAGCATTGAGAGTCTGATTACTTCGAGGAGCGTAACTTTCTTAGTTATTTATAAAAACAATACAACGGTGATTACTTTTTTACCATGTCCCCACCTAAAGTACGATGTTTTTCCCTGGTTTCAGGGATTAACGCGCAAAATATTCTTATTATAAGTATTTTAAATTGTACTTTCTGGTTTCGTGACATGGTTGTACGGTAAAAAGCCGTATACGGTCCTCTCAAGTATTTACCGCGCTCACCTCAGTTCAGGTGGTAATTCACGTTCGGTAGAGAATGTCCTGCTTTCTTCCCTAATGTATGTCGACTAATATCTACTAAAAATCTACACCTCTAAACACATTCTCATTTTCATAGTTTTTGTTTAATTGTTTTTTATACGGATCTCCCGAAAACTCAAACGCCACGCAGTTAATTTTGCATAAAAAGACGTTAGAAAATCAAATTTTTGGTAGGCAATATCTTCACGAGTGAATTAATATTATTCAGATTCTTTGTAAACACCTGACATTATTAAGAGATTACTTCCGAACAAAATAGTTACCAACATAAAGTGGGCATTCTATCTTAATAATTGATTGATTCTCCTTTTACTTGTCGAAAATTCATTATATTAAATACCGTATAAATATAGCTGTTTTTAAAAGTTCAACAAACATTTATTACCTTGCTCTTGTGTATCTTCTGAAGAAGCCACAAAGTGACAAAACGATCGTCAAGGCAGTAAAATTTTGGCGAAATTTATACGGCATTCTATCTATCATAATGTCTTTCATCATTAAAAACAATTAGCAAGAATGCATGTAATGCAGCATACAAAATTAGAAGTTAATTGTGAATCATTAGGTACTTTTGGATTGGATTTGATGTCCTAAATAAGTGTCAAAGATTATCAACGACCACATAGAACTAATTTTTCTATCCCTCGGGAACAGTATTTTGCGTCCTATGTCCTTTTCTGTACCCCTGACAATACATGATGATCAGGTGAGTAATTAAGGAGTGAAAAGCCGACAAACAAACAAACTCACATTTGCATATATAATATTAGTTAGGATGGGATGGCGTAAACCCAGTGTTATTACAGTACCTACGTTTATTGATCGATTTAATTGCCAGTTTTATTGATTTAACTGGGTGTGAACAAAAAAAAAATAAATAATAATAAGCGGACGTGATTGAGATGCTGAGGGATTCGTAACCGGTTTCTTTTTTGCCGGTACAAAGTATCCGACTCGACATGTATATTTCTATACAGTCACGTAGATACGTGATCATATTTATACATATTGATGCAGCCTGGAGTGCACTTATGCAAATGATAGCCGGCAGCGTTGATCAATTATTATGAATTAATTTTTTCTCCATTCGCCATCGGAGCAGTGGGATAGTAGGTAAATCGCACACCACGTTACTACGACGTCCTTGGCATTGCACTCATACACATGAGAGAAAATGCTCATGTAATACTCTTAACAGTCTAACAGTACGTAAAGACGCGAAATTAAAAATTGTAACTTTTCGCAGTCTGATTATGAGGTGAAGAAATTTTAATTTTATTTAAAATCGACTTTTTAAAGTATAATAGGTCAAAAAGTTGCCCATTAAATGACCTTTCACAGCCTAAGATTACTTATTTTCTCAGTAACAAAATGGGTGGTTGATTGAAGATAACTTTTTAGTATGATTTTGCCACTTCCCAGACTATTAGAGTATGTACACCTCATAAGTAGGGATGGTCCGGGTACCCGGCTTGGATTCAGTACTATTTTTAGGACCCGACCGGGTACCGAATAATGACGTCGGGTACGCGGCAGTGCCAGGTAATTAATTCTACCAGAGAAAAAATAAAAAGCAAGCAGCAGCAATAATAATTTAATAACTATAACGAAAGCCTACCTAATGAAAATGGGTAATTAATATTGTAGACTGTATTGGATAGGGCACTTATCTTAATTTGTATTATTTATTGATTACTCTACTAATCGCTTGTTGGTATGGTAGGTTTTGATTAACGATAACTTGTTAGTATGACTGCAGACTATTAAGGATTATAACATTATAGACTCGTTTCAACGGTCTCATTTCAACCCCCTTGTTGAAATCCGCCAACCAAGAATTAAAATTTCATTGGTTTAGTGTTTAAATGACCTTTTTAACTAGACTTAATGTGGTTTGGAATGTCGATGAGGGTAGTGTTTAATGAAAATCCCGGCCGAACGAAGACATGAACCATTAACCGTAGTGGTTTTGTAGAAGCCTCTAATTATATGCATGTTTCAATGGTTTCATCTCCTTGAAAATTCACCGACCGTCAATTAAAATTTCTTTGTTTTAATGTTTAAACGACTTTTTCAATGGGACGTAATATGGTTTAGGACGTTGGTGAGGATGGTATTTAATGGAAAGACCCCCAGAACAAAGACATGAACCATTAACCGTAGTGGCTTTGCCGGGTACGCAATTATCCAGAATCCGATATTGGAAAAATTACTATTGGGTGCATCCCTATAATTTATATAATTATACATATACCTACATCGAAAGAGTTTTGCGCTTCCATGGACAAATGATTAGGAAAAGATGTCTTACTGATTAAAAAACTTTTGTTTTAATAAAATTTTTAATACCTACTCAATGAATTACTGTATGCAGCTTATTAAGGTATAGTGAAGGTAAATTTATATTTGGAAAAGCAATTTGAATTTAATTAAAGTCTATTTAAAGAAATAAAAATTTAGTGGTGGTAACTTCGCTTTGCTGGTGAAGAAGAATTTCTCCAGTAGAGATAAGACATCGAATGTGCAGAATGCGGATTCGTTGTATAATACAGGGGTGATAATGTGTAAAATGATTGAGAAACTACGATCACATCATAATAATAATTGTTTATTAATTATTTGGACGATTCTAACACGTGGAAAGTCCTATACACATAATATTGTAGTGAAGCGATTCATTAAGTTTCAACAAAATGTCGTTTTCAATTAGAGAATTCATAAACAATTATGTGCAAATTTTTATAAGAATTACCTCAAAATTAAAAAAAATTAGTTTTGGTTTGTTATATGAAAATGGCATATTCGGGAAAATCTTATCCATAATAAATGAACTTTTATGTGAATTCATTCTGCCAGCGAATCTTCTCGAAAAGCAAACACCTTTGCAATCAATAAATTTATAAATCCATTTATTGAATTGTGGGTATTTTCAAACTCAAAGCAGATTATCTTATTGACGCCACCATTAGTTTGTTAATAGGCTATTAAAGTAGTGATACTTTAAATGATTTTTATGCACATACGTGGGGCAGTTACTTATTCATTTCTACAGTTCGTAATTCACGATTTGTCCTCAAGTGACACTTTTATTCCTAATAAAAATGAAGGCAGCCGATATCAAATCACTATTAAGCAAGTATGCACTTTAAGGCAGACCTTTAGTTAATCTAATTCTAGACATTTGTCCACCTATTAGCAAGATCAATACCACCGATATTTTTGTCTTATTGATGTCGATATCGTCCCAAAAGAACATATCTTCTTGATTACTTATTGTAAAATAGTTTTTAAAAACTAAAATCTGCAGTTACCCTATGTCTTTGTACACATACAGCAAGTGACCCAAAATGAAAGGCATAGAGTCACGGGAGTATTAATTTCAAAGGGATAAAACTGAGAAATCTTGTATTTCTGTACCCAGTCATAAATAAAATATTTGTAATAAGCATAAGACGATCTTGTTATTCTACCTTTTAAAGTTTGGTTTACAATAAATGTTCCATAACCTCTCAGGGGTAGCAGTCAACCGGGTTACCGGGTATTTAGTTCGTAAATGCGGTTATTATGACCATATCATGACACGTTTCAGTCGACTGCTATCACACGATTGATCCATAGACTAATCAATGATCATCACGCTCCTTTAGGATTATCTAGTAAATACGTTGTTGATGAGAAACGGCTTGACGGATTATTTAAATTTATGGAAACATCAAAGTTGCAACTGGTTTAAAAATAACAAAGTAAGGGGTTTGTAGTTGAACAGGAATTATCGGACCAAGACCAAACATTGAGGAGTCATGGTGTATGATTTGATATTGATTTTAGATCTATATATCCTACTGATTTATATGTTTATGTGTTGAAAATCATCAAATTTAATATTCAATACCTTCCGAAAGATGGTACTTACATATCCATATAAGGATATTAAAAAAAGAGCTTTGTATTAAAAAATAATGAATAACAATTACTGGAAAAAAACTACTTAGAGGAATAGTGACATCATTGTAAGGTCGTCAGTCCTACTACTGGTTGGACATGCACCTCTACTCTTTCCTATCCTGAACTAATCTTCGCATTTCTCTAAAACTAGAACATTTAATCTAGGTCTACCTCTATACTCTCATCTTAACTCCTGTTTCTTCCCCTAGTATGTCTGACTAGCCCTTCATGTCTGAGAAGGTAACCTACCAATCTCGTCTATGTCTTATTGACTTCCACAGAGTCCTCTGTTTTATTCTTTCTAATACCATTTTATTTCTAACCTTCTCTATCGACGGTATCCTCATCATTCGTTTGTAACCACATTTCGAGCGCTTCTATCCTTGTCTTTTCTACCGCGTCCACCGTCCATGTTTCGCACCCGTACAGCGCCGCACTTCAAGCATAAACGTTTGACAATCTTTTTAGAACTTTTAAACTAATCGTTGGAGAGCATGGAAGTGACTTCTTTCACTTATCCTCTGCTTTATATCTCTACTGCTCCTTCCGTCCTGACTTATCTGACTTGCTAGATACCGAAAATCAGCCACTTACTCTAATTTTTCGTCTCCTATCTTTATATTCGCTTTATCCCTACTTTTTCTTCCCTTGCATACCAGTATTTTTGTTTTACTTTTATTTATTTTCATACAANCGGTTTAAAGCTGTTTACGCTAGAGAGCGATGACAGTATGATTGCCTCGAGATTGCAAGTTTCCAACTTATTTATAGAAATATACAATGATAATTACATCTTAAATCTTCCCTTATATGAAAAGCATTCACTGCGGTTCTCTGTAAAACATTTCAGTATTACTACATTGTAGAAACCACTGGTAACCACGGTTTAAAGCTGTTTACGCTAGAGAGGGATGACAGTATGATTGCCTCGAGATTGCAAGTTTCCAACTTATTTATAGAAATATACAATGATAATTACTTCTTAAATCTTCATTTATATGAAAAGCATTCTGTGCGGTTTTCTGTAAAACATTTCAGTATTACTACATTGTAGAAACCACTGGTAACCACGGTTTAAAGCTGTTTACGTTAGAGAGCAATGACAGTATGATTGCCTCGAGATTGCAAGTTTCCAACTTATTTATAGAAATATACAATGATAATGACATCTTAAATCTTCATTTATATGAAAAGCATTCACTGCGGTTCTCTGTAAAATATTTCAGTATTACTACATTGTAGAAACCACTGGTAACCACAGTTTAAAGCTGTTTACGCTAGAGAGCGATGACAGTATGACTGCCTCGAGATTGCAAGTTTCCAACTTATTTATAGAAATATACAATGATAATTACTTCTTAAATCTTCATTTTTATGAAAACCATTCTGTGCGGTTTTCTGTAAAACATTTCAGTATTACTACATTGTAGAAACCACTGGTAACCACGGTTTAAAGCTGTTTACGCTAGAGAGCGACGACAGTATCATTGCCTGGAGATTGCAAGTTTCCAACTTATTTTTAAAGAAATATACAATGATAATGACATCTTAAATCTTCACTTATATGAAAAGCATTCACTGCGGTTCTCTGTAAAACATTTCAGTATTACTACATTGTAGAAACCACTGGTAACCACAGTTTAAAGCTGTTTACGTTAGAGAGCGATGACAGTATGATTGCCTCGAGATTGCAAGTTTCCAACTTATTTATAGAAATATACAATGATAAT
>NW_020439023.1:455608-458081 GCF_000699045.2 Agrilus planipennis
ATATAATGTTTTTAAGTTGGGTTTATTAAAATTTCTATAATACTTTTCGATTTTCATTTTATTATTATAAAAAACTATAGTACAATTTTATTGTTTTACCTTCGATTAAAGAAATGAAACGTTTAAAGGCTTATAGTGTTGTTACTAAGGCCTTAAAATATTCTTATATATCCTAAAAAAAAATTAATACTTAATTTGCCATTCTTTGTATGACAAAAATTATTGTTGCTACGGGAGATATAAGCATAGTAACAGAAGTGCATTTCTAATTTAAAATACTTTCGTAAACAAGATATGTATTTTAATAATCTTGCAGCTCATATAACCAATTAATTTGGTAAGTAAATATTTCTTAACCTCCAACAATTTTTTTTATTTTCTCTTAAGAATATTGTTAATTTTCCAAACTAAGGACGTAAGCACTTATTAAAATGTTCAATTGGTGAAATGCGAAAAAGAATATGAGCATTCATGAAATGTTTGTTTCAGGGAAAATGGTTTATTTTGATAAATGTAGTGTACGGAATTCTGATTATTAAGAGATGTACGAACCTTTCGGACAGAATTTTCAATTTTTTCTGTGTTTCAAAGGACTTAATGAATATTATTATGTGATTTTCCCTCCGAATGATTTCGCAGGCTGTATGAACTCACACAGTTGTCAAATTTCTGAAAATCACAAACAAAAATTAAAATAAATGAACATTTTCATTATTGCATTTAAAAACTAGATACTCTCTTGAAAGTATGCCTAGTATTAATTCGAATCTCACAAGTAAACTCCATTTTATATGAAGGCTGTACTATATCCGGCCTTAATGACCATGGTTCTCCTCGACGTATTATACCATTTATCCGATGTTTCTGCAGATTAGGTGGGTGGCATCTTCGGAAAACGTGGCAAGCGTGTAGAATCCTTCGATGAGGAGAGAATCATCTGAGCCATCAAACTCGGATATCAAACCGTCTCTTGTCTTCAAATACAGCCTGAGTTATGCATTTATGCACTTATTTACCTTTTGTCAGATGCGGACTAATATTAGTAGAGGGCGGAAGCGACCAACTTCGGTTATCTTATCCTAGGGAGCCTTCAAATTTTAAAAAGTCCCAAACAAGGCCAAAATAAGTTTTTTCAACGTTTTACATAATGTATAATGTAATACGAATTTACAAACTGAACAGTTTTTGAAGAAACATTTGGCACTTACTACATGTATATTATGGTAATTAAATAGAGGCAATTAGTTGGGAGTGCCCTAACTTTTTATTTTGTCGACAGAAGTAATAATGATGTTATAAGCGATATCACTATAACCAACTTCCGCTGTATGTCAATCTATGAGCAGACCGGAGGTCTCATTCCGTTCCGGAAATATTTAATCTTCGATTCTCTATTACTACTCCATATCCATATATTAGGATTATGTCTTCATCAAGTTTAGGACTTTCAAGCTTAAAAATCCCTTCTTATCAAGGAGATCTTAAAGAAACTCATGTCATCGTGATATCATAAAATAAAAAAAAGTATCAGTAGTCTTAGAGTAGCGCAGGAGTCAGGACATACTTATAACTTTACTCCGCTTGCATTGATGTCTGAAATATGTGTCAAGGATCATAGACGACCATATAAAACTAATTTTTCTATCCCGATATTTTTTCTGGATAGAAGGTCCTTTTCTGTACTCTAACAATGTGTCTACAAAAGTTCACAAAACGTTTTATCTGCGGCTTCTCTCGCGTTGATGTCCTAAAGGCGCATCAAGATCATTGACGACCATATAAAACTAATTTTACTATCCCTCCGGAACAGGTTTTTTCTTCTGGATGAAAGGTACCCTATGTCCTTTTCTGTACCCATGAGAATGTGTTTACAAAATTTCATGATGATTGATCGAGTAGTTCAGGCGTGAAATGATAACAGACAAGCAAACAAATAAACAAACTTACATTGGCATTTACAATATTAGTTAGGATGGGTTATCTAAGTATCTGAGTATTTATATTGTGTAAGGGATCTACAAGAATGTCCTCGGAGTACATGGTTCAAATATAAAGACACAATTTTTTTTTTCAATATTTTTTATTTATTTCAAGTACCTTGTACTATTTTGTTCACTAAAATGTTCATTTATATTACGTTGGAGGAAGGGTAAGATCTAGAAATTTCATAACCCACAACTATCGACACTATTTTCTTTAATAGTCATAACATGTTCTTATGTAGGACAGAAAATTTCAGCATTTTAGACAATTATTGTGTCGGTAAATAGAAAAGTTTGTGCTTAGAGAAATTATGAAAAAAAATCGGTTGTCTGTAAAGTCGGTTTACTGACGATAGTTGAACGTGACAACGTCACAAGAAAATACTGATGGAATGGTTTCATTTTTCAAAAGAAAATTTTAATTTTATTTGTTTGATAGATATTTTGTATGGATATAGAGAAGGAGGTAAATGGAAATGTATTATTGTATA
>NW_020439023.1:458682-490250 GCF_000699045.2 Agrilus planipennis
CAGTGCCGGTTTTACCATTACCAGCGCCCTGGGCGAGATTTCTACGGCGCCCTCCAACTACAATTCAAACCCATAGGAAAAAAGGGAAAGCATATAATGAAATAACCATTTATTAAAACAAATAATTATTTATTATAAAAAATAACCATTTATTAGAAACAAACTAATAAAATTTTACTTTTCTGGCCTTTCTATCAGCAAACTCTTTTATAAGGTTATCAAAGTCTATGTTTTCAGCAATTTCGTTTTCAATTGACAAAGTTGCTAAGTTTGTCAATCTAGATTGAGATATTGTTGATCGAAGATAGGTTTTTATCAGCTTCAGCTTTGAAAAACTCCGCTCCCCGCTAGCAACCGTTACAGGTATAGTCAGTAATATTCGCAATGCTATCCATACATTTGGATACAGTTCTTGTAAGTAGCGATCTTTGATGAAATTTAAAACAAAAATAGGTGTAACCACATTTTGATCGGGCAAAAAGGAGATAGACAATGTGTTTTTCTTTGATTGGGGATTCCCTGTAAAATAAACTCCGATCGAACGGATTACGTTCCGTTCAAGTGTTGCCAACATAAAAAAAATCCACTTAATTTAGGGCTTCCGTCCGCTTAATTTTGAGAATGAGGTGGAGGGCGCCTGCGGCGCCCCTTTTGTCCGGCGCCCTGGGCGATCGCCCAACCGCGCCCTACCCTAACACCGCTACTGGTCACGTTCAATTATCGTCAGTAAACTCGACTTTACAGACAACCTATTTTTTTTATTTTAAGCAATAAAGGTCTTATACGAAATTGAGTATTTGTATTGACTGACGATAATAAATTATAAGTAAACTTATTATATTAAATAAATCCACTTTCAGAGTTCTTTAACGTACGAAAAAGTTGCGTCACGGTTGAGAGATAAACAAATAGTTGTACGGCTGCATTTGCAACTAAAGCTGCACTCGGTTTCGTAATAGGCAGCGTAATGATGTATTTCGATCTTGAATAAAAGGCTTGCAGTTAATAACTACGGAGCTGAAACGGAAACACATTTAGCACTAAAAAGTGTTAAAAATACGGAAGTAGGTCGAACCCGCCGGTCGTGGCCAATCGGGGTTCACTCTATGCAGTTCGCTTACATTGGCCGTGTGTCGAAGAGCCAACACAAAAACAATGTCGGCTATTATACAATAACTCACAAAAGTTGACGCAAAAAATTAATTATTTATTAACTAATTATTTTCACAGGTATTTTATCTTTCATACCAGTATTCCTTACAGTTTTAATTTCGTTTTTTCCTTTTTCTTCCTCCTCCTTCCCCCACCCTATGTAGAGGAGGTGCAGAATCAAAGCCCGGATAGAGGAAAAAAGGTTTTTACCGTACCCCTATTGATAGTACGATATTTTTTCCTGATTTCAGGCACAAAAGCGCAACATTCCTTTCCGGCTAATAGGAAATGGCATTTACTTTTTACAACTTTTTTTTTGTTTAGATTATTCTTGAGGAGGGGAAATCTTCAATAGACACCTCCAGAAGGGAGGTAGTGTCAGATTTTGTACCGACTAAAACTCCTCCTCAAGTGAGAAGATCAACCCAAAGGTTGTACTTCTCAGGAAGGAAATGGAAAGGTTGGGAGTAGGAAGAGGTTTGAGTTGGGAATAGGGTTAAGTGTGGGGAGGAGACGGGAGTATTTGGGGGAGAAAACGTCGAAAATAGGTGGCCCACCCCTGATATGACGAATGGACACTCGTGCTAAAAATCGAAGGTCTTTACAACTCATTCCTTATGGCTAAAGATATGCCCCTTCCCTTTACCTGGATGCGCCGTAACAAAATCGATCAAATCATTTCTACATATCTACCTCACGCACAGTGTGTATTCTTCCCATTCGCGCAGTTATCCTTTAGGTCACAACTCTATTAACCGTTTGAAATGAGTTTTATTAGATAATAATAATAAGATCCTCCGGCATATTATAATATTTCCCTAATAAATAGTAGGTAAATGCAACTTCTTAACTGGGAGGTTATGCCACATTTTCTCGTCCCTGAAATTAGGAAAATAATTCGTACTTTCGGGACAGGGGTATGATAAAAAATCGTAAAATGAGGGCATCGGGAAGAATATTAGGTACTAATTTTAAAAATAATAATAAAATAAAAATTAACTGATGGATCAGTTGTTGTTTATTATAAATTAGTGAGATTTAACTTAAAAAATCAATGATCAAAATGGTTCACTGTCACATATATTAGCATTTTTAACCAGCCGCGGGCCCAAAGGGGTAATCTGGGGCACCCGCTTCGGGCGGCAGTTTCAGAGAGGCATATGTTGAAAATACAAAATATTGCTCCACAAAGAACCCTGCACCCAGCGTACGTCGTTCTATCAATTATTCATGTGATTTTTGAACACATCCTAAGGATTCATTTAATTATTAAAAAAACTAAATATTAGAGCTAAACCAATAGTTAACACGCAAGACCAAGACCAATACCAAGACTAGGACAGTTTTCGTCTTGATCTTGCTTTGCTCATAACTACTTTAAAAGCTCCTTTATAATTGGTTTAGAAGCGTCGGTTGAACCAAAACCTCTAAAAGTAATATTTACACATACCTATAGAATTGCACATTTATTATTTCATAAGTATTCGATTTTATGGAGAATTTATGACGTAAAAAGTTTAAAAGGGTGGTACGAGACTTAATTTACATTCAATTCAGAAAATTACGAAGTTACTATCTCAGCAAATTTATGCTATAATATGCGAAATTTTTGTCACATTTGCGACAATTTTGTAGATTATAAACGGCTAATTATTATTAGTTATTAATCATAAGCGGAATGAGTGTAATGATAAATTTAAGTACTTATTGTAGGTACTTATACTTTATGTTAATTAACCTTTAGTAAGAATAAACATTAATGAAAATTTATATTGCAATAAATTCAACAGCTAAAGAATAAACCGTAGTGGACTTATGCAATTTGATAAGAAGCTTTGAAACATCATTTCAAAATATCGTATAACAAAAAGTTTGTGTTGGTATAAATTGTGAATTTGTGAAGTTTCTTTTACAACAATGCAGATTCAGAAATGTTATTTTACTTGTTTGAGGCATGTCACAATCGCGTCGAAGAAGTAGATTGCATACCATTGAAGGTAAGTTACTTTTATTACACGGCATTTTACTTTTAATAAATTTATTATAGCACGGACACAATTAACAATACATAATTATTTTTATACGGGCATTGTAATTATTTTCTCATGCTCTTTTTTAAATATTGTATAATAATTAATTAATATATTCTGCAAACACATGATAATTAATTAGATAAATATCCTTGATTGCCTTGCTTTTCAAAAATTGTAATTCTTTGTTGACTTAAAAATTAGAACAAATTAAAAGTCAATTACTTATAAAGTTGTGTTATATTCAGTGACGGATCCAGGATTTTAAGGAGAGGGTTCACAAAAATTTTTGGCTTCTTTCCTATGAATATTGTCTGTATTTGACCAATATTCCTTATTTTCGTGGCTATGCTTTGTAAAAATTTTGAAATAATGGTCTTAAACAAGACATACGCATTACTATGAGATTTGGTAAATTCTAGCATGAAATCATTAATGTCGAGTTTTAGTTCTCTCAAATATTGGTAAAGGTTTTCGCGGCTAATTAGTGAACCAATGCTGTTCTGATTCGAGTCTAAAAGGCGTTGTCTACATCCAGCATCGGAGTTGGAAGGACCTCTGAAGAAGTTCGCCACTCGTGCTAACGAAACGTTGGGAAGCAACTCCAACCGACGACGATCTTTAGACCCGGATCAGAACATCATCATCAGTTTAGTTTTTCTGTTCGCCCAAGATGACCCTAGACTCGAACCCCCCCCCCTAATTATCGATTCAAAACAACAGCTCATTTTGCATCCTTTAAATCCTTCACTTATCAATTTCCAATTTTTGATTATAATGATAATTGTTTTACCTTTTGTGATTCACTGTATAGTGTAAGACCGTCTTAAAAATATACAACGCTGCATGTTTCTATTTATATGCACTCCTACAAGTATTGTATAATAGCAAAGCACCACGACTATGAAGTCCGTGATTAGAAGGAACTTCTATTTTATAAACTGTTTAACACGTTGAATCAAAGATCTATTGACTAGTACTGGAAAGAACTTACAATTTGTTGTTGCTTATTATGAGTTGTAAGTTTGGAACGATATTGAATAGTGAAATATTCCACATTTGTGGATCAATATGTTTCTGTAATCTATACTAAATAGGATTTGATATGCATGCTTCATTTTGTGTTCTGGTATTTTCACGCGCATCAATCATGAGGAATTTTTTAAATTTATGCAAGTTTAAAGAAATCTCATCTCTGTTTCTTGAAAAAGAATAACTTTAACATAGACACTGAGTGATTTCAAGTCTGGGATAGTTTGACCCTAAAATTGATTAGTTAAAATAATTGTCTAATTAGATTAGCTACATGTATGTCGTAAAATATGTTGTTTTTTATCTAAATTTTGATTTGTTGATTAAAGAGTCGATTTTCGTAGGTAAGACTTACCTACTTTGTTTATTTATAACACTCAATGTAGAAGTAATCTTGGGATATAAAATAGAGACAGGCATTGAATTCCCTAAATTCCTTAATCCCCTTCCTTTTTATTACAGTATTTTTACATATTTTGGTTGCATCTTTTCAATTTTCAAAGTTATTATGTAAATATCATCATAATATTTGTCAAAATTATTTAATGATAATAATAAACCTTAAATTGCTTGAGTAATTAACAAGCAATACTTATCGTTTTTAAATATTGCATACATTGTAACGTTTTCAACCGTTTATCGTAGGTACCACTGAGCGAAGATGCCTGCGATCACAGTTAGCTATTATGGTATTAGTGAGAAAATGGCGGTCGGTCGGTACAACCTGTCATTATCGTGGATGTTGTTGCTAATTTTTACTCTTTTCTGAACATTGTTAATTAAATCAATAATAGTGTCGTCTTGTTTAGTATTTATACTATAAGTCTGGTGTTTTAGAAATTTCGTTGTTATCGCGTATTACGAGAAAAACACTGCATTTTTATCACAGACACTGTCACATCATAGATCACCTTCATGAGTATGATGTTTTATACTCTGAAAGGTAAGAATAATGTTAATAATAATGACTTTAATGTCAGTTATTTTAACTAAATAAAGTACTGACTAAGTACAACTACGTGTACAGATTTTTCTTCCTCTGATCACAAAATGTTGCGTAAATAGAAATTGTGAATTCTCAAATAGCATAATACCTGTGCACTTTTTTCAATAATTTTAGTTTAGCTTTCAGAAGAAGGATAGTAGACTATTGGCGCAACTTTGGGCAGTACATACATAAATGCATATGTCTAGCGCTCTTCCATTAAATAAAAAATATGTTATAAATATGCATGTTTTAAACCACAGGAAATTATAAAAGAATTCGGTCATTATCCATAATTAGACAACCATTTTCTGAGCTTAATGAATGTATTGTATTCCTTTAATCCTCCTCAGTATGAGTTGTCTACCCAACTACCCAACGTTTCTCAAGCAGCTGTGGCAGACATCCTCAGAGATTAAAGGAAACGAAAGAAAAGTTTCAAAAATATATAATTGTTCACAACAATTGTTTCACTATAACACTGACTTTTTCAGATGAAAATATTAAAATTGTTACAAAAGTAAATTACATTAGATTTGTAAACTTTTAGTATTTACCCTAGACAAAAATTTTCAGCCTGTCTCCAGTCTCTCAGAGACTTTCAGCGTCTCTGAGAGCGTCTCTCACAGTCTTTCACAGTCTCTCAGTTATTGCCTAGGTGTTATTATGGATCTCTTACAGTCTTTGTATGAGACTCGAACGATAAAATTGTTAATTCAGAGATTCGAGTCTCTCACAGAGAGACTGAATGAATAAAACTGAAAAATTGAGAGACTCGTAGAAAGACTGGGATCTCTGAAATATGTTGCACTTAGAAAATTTTAACCATGTCGAGACACCACTTATTGAGAGATTCGAGTCTCTCGTTCAGAGACTGGATACAAAATGAGGATTTCTCTATGAACGACTCGAGTCTCTCGTTCAGACGCTAAACAGTTTTTTTGACAGTTTCTCTCAGCGACACCAGAGAGACTCGATGAGAGACGGAGACTCGAGTCTCGCTTTCAGAGACTCTGAGAGACTGAACATTTTTATCTATGGTATGCTAATTTTGTAACAATTTTAATTAGAATAGCTTCACCTGAGGAAGTCAAAGTTATGGTGAAACAATTTTTGTGAATAATTAATATATATCTTTGAAACTTTACTTTCATTTCCTTTAATTGATTATGGAGTTTCAACAAGTAAAACCTTCTACCATTAATTATCCTCAGGGATTATTGCTAGGTTAAGAACGTGGTTGTAGTTCTTCCCATGGCAAGCGGGCTGAGACTGTTCATCGTCAGTCCGGCTGAGCGGAAAATGATTTAGTAACGACGGAGTTTTGCTATGAAAGCCTAAGTCCAAATTTGGATTCGTATAAATACCATTAACCAGTTTCATTCAAAACTTAAATTAATATAACCCGACTGGAAATACTTAGTGGACTGGATCCGATGCGAATCAGAATTGCCTGAAGATTGATCAGAAATAAATCAGGCTTTCTGATCCGGGTATGATGGAAAATCGTCACGCCATATATGATCAACATAGGATCCATTTGAAAAATCCATGTCGGATCTGTTTCTAAGATCCATGACGGATCCGTTTCTAAAATCCATGACGGATCCGTTTCAAAGATCCATGCTGGACCCATTCAACAGATCCATTTCCGATCCAGCCAAAAGATCAATATCGGATCCGTTTAAAGGATCAGGATTATTTTTTTCTTTTTATTAATTTGGCATAAAATAATTAAATCAATATTACCATTTTACCTTAATTTATTAATGTATTCAAGTAGGTACACTTTAAATATGTTCCAAACTGTAAGTTTAATAACTATTTATTATTTTTATAAAGTTCTCTATTATGATCCAGTTCAACTTGATTTAAAGATTGTACCGAAACCGTAATAGAATTTGTAGCATTAGATTGTAATAAGAAATTGGCCAGATGACTGTATTAAGGGATAGGATACTCTACTATGATCAATTTCTGATCAGATGGTTGGATCAACAGATAAAGTACTGTGCGCTGATCAATTTCTGATCGGATGACCAGATGAAGGAATGGAGTACTGTACTCTGATCAGAAACTGATCAGATCGGTGGATCAACGGATATCTGATCTGCATCTGATCAATATTCAGGTTCTCTGAACTAATTTCCAGTCGGGAAGTTGTTATGTTGGAAAGAACTTACAATTTGTTGTTGCTTATTATGAGTTGTAAGTTTGGAACGATATTGAATAGTGAAATATTCCACATTTGTGGATCAATATGTTTCTGTAATCTATACTAAATAGGATTTGATATGCATGCTTCATTTTGTGTTCTGGTATTTTCACGCGCATCAATCATGAGGAATTTTTTAAATTTATGCAAGTTTAAAGAAATCTCATCTCTGTTTCTTGAAAAAGAATAACTTTAACATAGACACTGAGTGATTTCAAGTCTGGGATAGTTTGACCCTAAAATTGATTAGTTAAAATAATTGTCTAATTAGATTAGCTACATGTATGTCGTAAAATATGTTGTTTTTTATCTAAATTTTGATTTGTTGATTAAAGAGTCGATTTTCGTAGGTAAGACTTACCTACTTTGTTTATTTATAACACTCAATGTAGAAGTAATCTTGGGATATAAAATAGAGACAGGCATTGAATTCCCTAAATTCCTTAATCCCCTTCCTTTTTATTACAGTATTTTTACATATTTTGGTTGCATCTTTTCAATTTTCAAAGTTATTATGTAAATATCATCATAATATTTGTCAAAATTATTTAATGATAATAATAAACCTTAAATTGCTTGAGTAATTAACAAGCAATACTTATCGTTTTTAAATATTGCATACATTGTAACGTTTTCAACCGTTTATCGTAGGTACCACTGAGCGAAGATGCCTGCGATCACAGTTAGCTATTATGGTATTAGTGAGAAAATGGCGGTCGGTCGGTACAACCTGTCATTATCGTGGATGTTGTTGCTAATTTTTACTCTTTTCTGAACATTGTTAATTAAATCAATAATAGTGTCGTCTTGTTTAGTATTTATACTATAAGTCTGGTGTTTTAGAAATTTCGTTGTTATCGCGTATTACGAGAAAAACACTGCATTTTTATCACAGACACTGTCACATCATAGATCACCTTCATGAGTATGATGTTTTATACTCTGAAAGGTAAGAATAATGTTAATAATAATGACTTTAATGTCAGTTATTTTAACTAAATAAAGTACTGACTAAGTACAACTACGTGTACAGATTTTTCTTCCTCTGATCACAAAATGTTGCGTAAATAGAAATTGTGAATTCTCAAATAGCATAATACCTGTGCACTTTTTTCAATAATTTTAGTTTAGCTTTCAGAAGAAGGATAGTAGACTATTGGCGCAACTTTGGGCAGTACATACATAAATGCATATGTCTAGCGCTCTTCCATTAAATAAAAAATATGTTATAAATATGCATGTTTTAAACCACAGGAAATTATAAAAGAATTCGGTCATTATCCATAATTAGACAACCATTTTCTGAGCTTAATGAATGTATTGTATTCCTTTAATCCTCCTCAGTATGAGTTGTCTACCCAACTACCCAACGTTTCTCAAGCAGCTGTGGCAGACATCCTCAGAGATTAAAGGAAACGAAAGAAAAGTTTCAAAAATATATAATTGTTCACAACAATTGTTTCACTATAACACTGACTTTTTCAGATGAAAATATTAAAATTGTTACAAAAGTAAATTACATTAGATTTGTAAACTTTTAGTATTTACCCTAGACAAAAATTTTCAGCCTGTCTCCAGTCTCTCAGAGACTTTCAGCGTCTCTGAGAGCGTCTCTCACAGTCTTTCACAGTCTCTCAGTTATTGCCTAGGTGTTATTATGGATCTCTTACAGTCTTTGTATGAGACTCGAACGATAAAATTGTTAATTCAGAGATTCGAGTCTCTCACAGAGAGACTGAATGAATAAAACTGAAAAATTGAGAGACTCGTAGAAAGACTGGGATCTCTGAAATATGTTGCACTTAGAAAATTTTAACCATGTCGAGACACCACTTATTGAGAGATTCGAGTCTCTCGTTCAGAGACTGGATACAAAATGAGGATTTCTCTATGAACGACTCGAGTCTCTCGTTCAGACGCTAAACAGTTTTTTTGACAGTTTCTCTCAGCGACACCAGAGAGACTCGATGAGAGACGGAGACTCGAGTCTCGCTTTCAGAGACTCTGAGAGACTGAACATTTTTATCTATGGTATGCTAATTTTGTAACAATTTTAATTAGAATAGCTTCACCTGAGGAAGTCAAAGTTATGGTGAAACAATTTTTGTGAATAATTAATATATATCTTTGAAACTTTACTTTCATTTCCTTTAATTGATTATGGAGTTTCAACAAGTAAAACCTTCTACCATTAATTATCCTCAGGGATTATTGCTAGGTTAAGAACGTGGTTGTAGTTCTTCCCATGGCAAGCGGGCTGAGACTGTTCATCGTCAGTCCGGCTGAGCGGAAAATGATTTAGTAACGACGGAGTTTTGCTATGAAAGCCTAAGTCCAAATTTGGATTCGTATAAATACCATTAACCAGTTTCATTCAAAACTTAAATTAATATAACCCGACTGGAAATTAGTTAGTGGATTGGATCCGATGCGATCAGAATTGCCTGAAGATTGATCAGAAATAAATCAGGCTTTCTGATCCGGGTATGATGGAAAATCGTCACGCCATATATGATCAACATAGGATCCATTTGAAAAATCCATGTCGGATCTGTTTCTAAGATCCATGACGGATCCGTTTCTAAAATCCATGACGGATCCGTTTCAAAGATCCATGCTGGACCCATTCAACAGATCCATTTCCGATCCAGCCAAAAGATCAATATCGGATCCGTTTAAAGGATCAGGATTATTTTTTTCTTTTTATTAATTTGGCATAAAATAATTAAATCAATATTACCATTTTACCTTAATTTATTAATGTATTCAAGTAGGTACACTTTAAATATGTTCCAAACTGTAAGTTTAATAACTATTTATTATTTTTATAAAGTTCTCTATTATGATCCAGTTCAACTTGATTTAAAGATTGTACCGAAACCGTAATAGAATTTGTAGCATTAGATTGTAATAAGAAATTGGCCAGATGACTGTATTAAGGGATAGGATACTCTACTATGATCAATTTCTGATCAGATGGTTGGATCAACAGATAAAGTACTGTGCGCTGATCAATTTCTGATCGGATGACCAGATGAAGGAATGGAGTACTGTACTCTGATCAGAAACTGATCAGATCGGTGGATCAACGGATAGAGTACTGTACTCTGATCAGAAACTGATCAGATGGGTGGATCAACGAATAGAATACTGTACTCTGTTCAGAAACTGATCAGATGCCCGTATTACGGAAAATCTGATCTGCATCTGATCAATATTCAGGTTCTCTGAACTAATTTCCAGTCGGGAAGTTGTTATGTTTAAATAGAATACGTTCCACATATTCATCAAATTATGCATTTTCTCTCGTCTGTCATATAAAAGAGAGAAAATGCCGGTAAATAAATGTGTAATTGTTCGTATGATACTAACTTATTGTTTATTGAGTTTTCCCTCATTTCCTGGGATGTAACAAAAACATAAATGACAGAACGTAATTTATTATGTTTTATAATAAGTTTTAAACTAGAGATGAGTCAAATACCCGGTTTGGATCCAGTACCTGGCCCATACGACACTTTCTTTAGAATCCGGCCGGGTTCCGGATAATGACACGGTAATGCCGCGTAATTTTGCTAGAACAAAAAGAGAAAACCAACACCAACAGTAATCATTTAATTAGTACAACGAAACCTAACCTAATGAAAACTGGTAATTAAGACTATATTGGGATAGGTCGTTTGTCCCAATTTATATTGTTTATTCATTGCTATACTAAATTATTTGTTATTTCCATATAGACCTTGTGTTTACTTTTCCTCGTGAAGAACAATACATCGTTATAGCCGAAGTGTTACATTTCTGTCGCTTTTTGGTTTATCAGGTTTTGATTGACGATAACTTGTTAGTATGATTTTGTCACCTTGCAGACTATTAGTGTTTATAACCACTGTAGGCTCGTTTCAACGGTTTCTTCTGAATTATTGAAAATTTGTCAATCAAGAATTGGTTGATTTTTTAAACGGCTATTTGAATGGGACTTAATGTGGTTTGAGTTGTCGATGAGGGTAGTATTGAAGACGAGCCTTTAACCGTAGTGGTTTTGCCTAATATCTGGTGCCACTTATTTCAAATTTTCATTTTTGATCCCCTGAGCATCGTTACATTAAATCCAAAAATCAGGTGGATTTCCGGGCAAAATTGTAGTTCCTCTGCGAAAAGTCAATTACACAGGAAAAATGGTAAACTTAAAATTTTCTTTAAAAATATCTGATGATACGAAATGACGTCAAAATCGAAAATTAGGCGAAATTCCATATGTACGTACTGATTTTCCTGTAAAATGTAAAAAAATAATGGAAACATGTACAGGTCTGACGAAGGAAGCTGGTGAGCGGTCGCGCAGGTACTTGCCCATTTATGACCTATTTGGATAAGTCACTTGGAACCGATACACAAATAAGTTTTCAGTAGGCGTAAATTATAGTATTAATACAGATAGGACAGTAGCGTACTAGAAAATAATGTAGAAACATAACTTACCAAAAAAGGGAAAATAAACCTATTGCATTTGTTTTATAGTTAGTTTTCACATTCACTGTCATCATGGGAATCTCTATCACTGTCACCAACATCAACAATTAGTTCTTCTGTTTGTCTGTCTATTACTTGCTCACTGATCCCTATTTTTAAATATTTAATCTACGCCCCTGATAGGAATACTGAAGAAAGAGGGTTGCAATCGTTATACCTAAAACTGACTACTTTTGCCACCGCGCATCCACGCCATTTTAAAATTTCCGCCAGCTTCCAGCGTCAGGCCTGTAGGTAGTTGTGACTTCATCCTCGGCTACTATAGTCGTAACAGTGCCCTTTGTCATTTAAATCTAAATTACAAATTCCTATTACGTTGAAACAGGAAATAATAAATAATAAAAGAACATAATTGTATCATTATTTTATGTTTAATATCGTCATCGTGGAAGATATTCCTTTAACAGTAATTTACGCGATAAAACGCCGCTTTACCTTCATCAGGGTCAAGTAATAAAGTGTACCTTATTAGAAAGTTTTCATATTGGAACAAAACATTCAAGGTAATTCTATCAACAAAGGAAAAAATATGAGTTTTCAAGAGCACAATAATTAGTGTAAAGACATGACTATCCGCTGAGAGTCATAGAAGAAAAAAATAATGGTAGTAATAAACGTTCGATAGATTGAGAATGACGTCAAAACCTTTCTGTTGCTCTAACCTAGGCTGCAGAGCAAACAGTTAAAGGTTATACTTGTACCGTTTCACGGTTATCCATGACGTGTGTTTTAGGTTTTTAACTTATTATTCTTCAAAACGGCGACAAGGACAGAGAGACGCTGACTACTTAGGGATTTATGTTATTAGAATTACGAGATTAGTATCTCTTTGTGGATTTACGTAAATAAACAGGCTGTTGAGTGTGTATTTGTGAAAGTGATAGAAGTCGATTGTCAATAATTACCTAAATCAGAAGATATTTAATCAGATATGTAGGTACAAGTATAATAAATACATCTAGTAATAATCTAATCTGGTTTCAATTTACTGAAAGATGAGCGAAAATGTGTACAATAACATTTATTCAGCGACAAAGGTATTAAAGGGGGCCAGCCGGCCAAATGCCCAAAGTGGCAAAAATGAGGGGCAGCGAAATTGAGGGCGCTGGGCGGGTGCACGGAGAAAAAAATCGTATAGAAAATAACAGTGCTCAACAAACCGACAATAGCAGCTCTACGAAAAGTATTTTTTAAACTTAGCAGTTCTAAATTCCTAGACTGCTGCTGCTAGAAAAGAAGGAGCCGACTCTTTAGAGCACTCGAATTAATGATTATTAACGATTTTTAAAATGAGAATTCTTCCGTTTTTTTTACCGACTTTATATTTCTGGAATGACAACCCTTTTCGTTTTGTTTATGTTTATTTCTCACCCATCACGTTGAGAGAACTACTGTCTCATTATTATCTGGAACGTATGTCATGTAACAAAAAAGATCAGCTATGACTTATTACGTTCTCCCTACTTGACCAGACTTAAACATAGAAACAAAAGAATAGAGTGCGTCACTCTCTTAAAGGAAGAAGGATGTAGTAATTTATACGATTAATTATTTGATTTTTCTATTTATTCATTATCAATTACAAATAATTAATTGAGGAAAATTTTGTATTTTCTTTTAATCCTTGGAAATACCAGAAGATAAAAATGTAGGCAGTATCGTTATGGAAAATAAACCTGAAGAAGAAATTATTTATTTATTCTTTATTAAAAGGATGTTAAATAAGTTTGCACAATTGAATGCATCGTAAACTATAAAATCTAATTCCAATATTGACTTGAAAAATGCGAGAGAATGATGGATTTCCATGAATAAAGTGCATTAACCGTGAAGTTTGTTGACCTGTTGTATGTTTTATCACAAAATCGTTATATAGAATATTAGACAGTTACTTTATTATTTACGCAAAATTCAGTACTTTGCTATTTTTTTAATAATGCTCTCGATTTTGAATAGTCAGCTTCGTGCGTGTATTAATAAAAATGTAAGTCAGCATTTTGTAAATGTTAGAAGTGAATAGTTTCTAGTCAAAAATTAACACCTCGATTGGCACTTTTTACGGACGTTGACATGATTGACAATTGAAAAGAACTGAAGAATAATTATTCAATTACGGGTTACACGTTAGTGTAGTACCTACATCTTTTATAGAATTTATGATTATACAAAGTTTTAAATAGTTGAACAGTCTAAAATTTTCGTGTTTGTTCTCGGAAAAAATGAGAAGAATTGGAAAGTTGTAGTAAAACTGACAAATTTTTTAAATCAGTTTTAAAATTTATAATTAGTAAATGTTTACTCATTTAGTGGTTTGGCCTTTTGGTTTTCTTTGTAGTAGTAGTTTCTTTAGCCTGTAAAGTGTTTCTAAATGTTTCTTAAACGTTTCGAATATTCTTGGATTCCTTGACGGTTTTCTATGAAAATATCAAGATCGAGCATTCAGAGGTCAAAAGCAATAAGCAACAAAAAAAATATTTAAAGTATTGTCCACGAGCCCAAACAACTAAATATTCGGACACCCATAAATTTTATACAAATAGTTTCATAAATAAATTTTTCTTTTCTATTTTCTATTTTCTTTAATAATGCGTTTTAAGCCTTTGAGGATACTTCGTAAATAAATAATGAACGTTTAAACTTTATTATCACTATAATAATGGTTTAATAAGAAAATCGTAAAAATAATAAACGAACATGAACGAACATGCGGGAACATGGCACGAGAGTACTACTACACTACTTGCCGTGGGGTCTACAGATGGCGGTTTCATACCATTCTTACTACAACGTATATTTTTAAATTCATTAATTCTGAGCAAAGAAGAAACGTCAAACTTTATGAAAACAAGTGACAAGTAAATATTCGGACACTGCGTAGTGTGATTTCAGTTAGTAACTTAACTTAACTTTAATTACCACCTGAAATCTTGCAGGCATATTCTCAACTAATGCTTGACAATTTTCGGGTGTAAATATATTCCAAATTTCGTATAATTTTGTTCTCAATTGAGGAATTGTTCTCTGCGGATGGTTTCTAAATTGTTGTTTCATTTTGTGGCAGACAGTTTCTGTTACATTTAAATCAGAACTGTGGGCGGGCCAAAACAGGACGAGCATGTCATGATCACCAAACCATTTTTGGTACTTTTAGCAGTGTGACATGGTAAAAGCAGTCTTCGTTTAATTAGTCTTCGTTGGGATAAAATTTTTCTATTGGGGGTGATGAGGTAGTTTGGAGTATTTGTTGTCAAACTTTGCTTTATCGCTAAAAATAATTTTGCTCTAGTCTTTACAGTTCCAACGCCGTTTTGATTTTGCCCAAATTAATTGTCTTTGCCGCTGGATTTCAATTAGAAGCGATTTTTCTTCGGCCTAATTATAAGGTTAATAATTCATTCTCAATACGAACCAATATGTATACTGCATATCCTATAAAATCTGATCCCTGCTTTTAGAATATTTTTACGAGAGTATTTTCGTGAAACTTACATCCCACAGTCTTTATTCCATTGATTGGTAATTTGCTGTAAAGTCTTACGTCGACCGGATTTGCAAATTTTTAGCAGAACTCTTTGGCTTTTGCAGTTTTGGGCCAACACGAAATTTTACCGCGGATCTGCCATATTTTTATACGGTATCCGCAATTGTAGACTTAGAGATAAATAGATCAGAGTTTACCCTGGACGTTGATGAATAGGTGACTGATTCAGGACTTTCCTTTTAAAGACATATTTATATAAGTAGATCCAAATTTTTAAAATATAGTTGCTCCTTATTAATTTTTTTTTCTGTAAGACAACACCTCCTTTCCCGAAAGTTGATAGATGATGGTAGATAGCTTTATTAAGAACATTACGTTTTATAGGTGTATATAAAGTTTATTTAGTAATTCTATTACTACATATTTTTATTCTTCTCGCTTTTCTGCTGTTTTTCTCATCCTTTTTAGATTATCCTTTCTTTGCTTTTGAATTTTTCATTTTTTATACCATTTCCCGTTACTCCACATCTCTCAAAAAAATGTTCGAGCATTTCTGGTTCCGGTTTATATAGCCTACATATTTGCTTCTCTCCTTCCCAGTACCTTGCCGTCCTATTCTCACTTCCCAGTCTGAATTTTGCTGTTAAAACTCTCTTTGTTCTTTCGTCTTTCAAATAATTTGGTTTTTCCTCCCTTTTTTCCATATTTTCTGGAATCCCTTTGCGAATTTCAAATTTTTTATTTTTGTTTCTACTTTTTTGCTTATCATTGCCTTTAGTTAAACTTTCAAACCTTTTCTATACACTTCTGTCTTTTTCCAGTTTCCATCTGTAGTGAGTGATCACCCATACTATTTTTTTTCATTAAAAAATTTCTTCTTTCCTTTTTCCATCTTTCCCTTGTGATTTTCTTTTCTTCGGTTTAAATATTCTATATGTTATCTTTAACTTTTATACATTTTTTTAGTAACATATTGTCTTCTGAATTTGTTTCTTTGTACTTTATTGTTCTTTTTGAATATTTCATGGGCAAGTTTTCTGTTTTTGTTTCTTGTAATAGGTATTTCAGTGTATTTCTTATATTAAAATCCATCTTATGTATCTGGTTTGATTGCTTCCATATTTTCACTCCGTACAATATACTTCCCACCAATGTCTCGAACAGGAACATCCTGTTTTTCCAACTCTTTTTGATATTTCTTTCTACTATTCCCTATACCTTTCCCGAAAGGTAAATCTTTATATATGCACCTGATTATTTTGATTATAAAAGTTTTGTCGGCTGTGATTTTATTGTTTTATTTTTCTTGATTAAATCCAATCTATTAATGATGTTTCTTATGATCTTCTACTGCATACAAACGTCCTAATGATGACTGACGATTTTTTAGTAAACATAGACGCCCAAGTGTGTCCATACATATGTAAATTAATTGCATAATTACAGTTTAACGACAGTAAAATAGCGAACGATCATTGACGAGACTGATGAACCTACATCCTCGATGAATCACTAGCCGTCAACTGCTTTTCCCGTAAATGGCAAAACCGTTTGCAATTTTAAGTACGCTAGGTGCTCATAGAATCAATAATTAATTACAATTTATTCCAGAATTACTCGTTGTGAAAGGGAATTAACGTATGGCGTGGCAATGGCAATTTTGTATAACATCCATTAATAATACATAAATATTTACTAGTATGAGAGGTACACGTGTATTCACGTCGCGATCAAATTTTGTATGTATGAACATTTTATTATCGAGAAATTCTGTTTGAAATAAAATTTGGGTTATAATTCTCTTTAATATGAAATATGTACATATTTAATATTAATGTAGCTTAGTGGTCAGAGCATTGGTGTGTAAAGCCAAAGGTCCCGGGTTTGGGGGTCTGACAACGGCAACAAATTTTTCCCTCATTAACTTGAGGTAGTTTGTAGTGGGATTGAAAATTAAAAATGAATTTTCACATTAATATTAATATTAGCCCCTATTAAATGTTAAAGTGTTTCATAATTATAGTATTAATATAATACGGTTTGTCGGTGTTGCTGTTGTCACCTCTTGTAGCTCAGTGATGAGAGCATTGGTGCGTAAAGACAAAGGTCCCGGGTTCGATTCCCGGCAATGGGTGTGATAACAGCAACAGATTTTTCCCTCGTTAGTTTGAGGTAGTTTGTAGTGAGATTGAAAATTAAAAATTAATTTTCACATTAATATTTGATATTAACCCTTATTAAGTGTCAATCAATGAGAGGCTTAAAGGAAGAGGACGATTATAACCAAAGTTACCAAACATTCCTCCAAAAATCTGACACAAACAAATAAAAATTAAACGTTCAATACCGTCTTATAAACAATTTCACTCTGGTTTAGAAACTTTATCATATTTTACCATTAAACATGATAATCCAACCTAACCTAAATCCAAATGGTGACAATTTTATCTTTTCCTTGGATTGAAGAATAATAAAAACTAGGGGCAAGCTAAACACTATAAACAACTAACTGATGTTAACGGTCCAGTAAGTTCAGTGAGCATAATTTGATCTATCAACTGCAGTATTCAGCGGAAAATGATAATAAAGCAAATTAAATTACACTAGATTTATAGACCACTTTTAAGAAAACTTAGTCTAAGCTAACTAATATAAGGATGTTAATTTTGACCCGATAATTTTCAATAGGAATATGTTGGACAACACTAAGTTTCTCTTCTTTACTACTATTGCATGTCAAACACTAAATGTTCTCTGAACCTAACGTGAACAGAGCATCTAGTTTTCCCAATATATTTCTTACTGCAATCTTTACAACCTCTTTCTTATATACAGTTGCAGAAGTCATCCTAAATGACAGAGAAAACTAAATCATCCGCTTAATGTTTATTAGCCTAAATGTTTAGGGCTATGCTGTTCTCATTTTATATTAAAATCCTTTTGTGTTTTTTGAAATCCTTTTGAATATTCCTCGAATTTCGGGTAGATATTTTACTTGTTATTTTAAGAACTAACCCCATTTACGAGTTGGTGTGTTCCCACACGATCTCTTTGAGATTCATTATATTGCGTGAAGACAACATAAAATAATTACTTTTTCTACTTCTTAAGTGCCACGTGGGAATTATTAGTCACTTAACCCAATTGAATGGAGTAAAAAAGCGTATTTAAATCCGCCTTTTATAGAGGCATATTTTGTAATTTAAAAATCGGACGTATGTGCGCATATGTAAAATTTTGTAGGTGAGTGATGTTTGACTACATTAAGTCGAAGGTCACTTCTTGAAGGCCCACCAGGAAACAAGTAGGCTTCAGCACAAGAACTACCCACAATGGGACACGAGGATGAAAAACTGTAATTAATAATGAAACGTTAGACAAAATGATGACTTAATATAAAACTTGCGTAATATGTTTAATTATTTATTGTAGAAAGGTTAAAATTGGAGATTCCCCGGGTAATATTTTTGCCGGTACGGCATTAGCTCTGTAGTGTACCTGATACAAAAACTTGTCATTTGGATTTTAATATAATACCTAACAGTGTATGAAATTGTTAGCAAATTTGTATTTGTATTTGTATTTACTCCACCACTAATTTCAGTTTCTGATACATTTGTTATCTATACAATCCGTAAATTTACTTAATTAGGTATAAATGTACATATTATCTTCAAAAAGATATACATTAGAAATATTTGCGGTACTAGGTAAAATATAAAAAGGAAAAGCGAAGTTGATAAAGAAGGTAAAAGAATTCCGAAGTTTAACAACATTAATATAATGTATATATTTATATTAATATAAATATATACATTAATATAATGTATATATTTATATTAATATTTCAGATTATTTAAAATTTCGATATGCATAAGGTAATTTTACAATACTTTTTCAAACTTATTTTATTGAAAACAAGTTATTTTTTACAACGATGTTAATATATGCGTTTTTCGCTTGCTATCTTAAACACAACTTAATCCCATTTAGATATGGACCGAGTACCTACCCGGTTTTGATCCGGTATCTGGCAGGCCGGTACTTATTTAGGATCCGGCCGAGTACCGGTTCAATAGTCGTGTAGCCTGTTATCCGACACTGTCACAGCAATATCCGGTACCCGACCGGATCCTAAAAAAAGTGCCAACCAAATCCGCCGAATACCAAATCCAAGTGCAACCGAGGATCTGTAGTTAAAGTAAATCCACCGGTTTAGGTTGTTGGTTATGGGTTATTGGTCAGTCAGTTACAATATATTTTTCAAGTAATTTACAAAATTAATGCCACACATCCATTATCCAAGTGGTGACGACAATGTGAGGGGTGGGATTTAACAGTTGGGTTAAAGCTTCCCGATCATCATTATTGAAAAAAATAGATTAAGTTTGTCGCAGTTTCGTCGACTGTCAGCATTTTCATTAAAATAAAATTGTACAAATGCACAAAATTCAGTTAGAAATACATAAATAATTATAATAAAATAATACACAATTTACCAGCTGGTAGATGCTTCTTGAAAATTTTTTGAATTATTTTTTTTTTCTATCAAAAAGAAGCAATACTTGTAGTACCTATAGCTTCCCTTAAGAATAATTTCCTACTACTTCAACGTCCCGAAAAAAGCGTTTATCATAATTTACAGTATTACATTTCCTGGGTACCTAAAGATAAAAAGTAGAAATTAATTTATGAAGTTACGTAATAAAAAAGACCAAATTGGTTTCTTTTTGTTGCGGAAGTACGTACATTATTAGATATCGCGGTGGTGAGACATGTACATTGAAAACTCTCTTGCTGAAAGGTGAGTTATAGACGGAGGATTGCATGCAGATAATACCATGGCTAATGCAGCTAATAAAAAATGAAAGCGACAGTGTCTTGGGCTTATCATTTCAGTCACGATCGACACACTTTTAGTACTGCACAAGAAATTTACGTATCACTCGTTTTTTAACCGTAGTCCGTTTCGATTTGTTTAAGTAAACAAAAGGATAAATGTCAGAGATACTCGATACCATATCATTTCTGGTTTTCGTGCAAGGCTAATTACTCATTAATGGCGATAAAAAGGATTAAATATTTAACGACACGTTGGGTTAATAGAAACAAATACAGGCATCATTAGTTATGGATGCATTGATGGTTTAAACTAGAGATGCACCCGGGTAGCGGATAACCGGATACTCGACAGTGGCCGTTCCGGACACTCGGCAAAACCACCACGGTTAATGATTCATGTCTTCGCTTTTTTCCATTAAATGCCACCCTCACCAACGCATTATAAGTCGTTTAAACACTACACCAATGAAATTTAAATTTTTGGCGGATTTTCAACCAGAGGGTAATGTTTATAAACACCAAAAATATGCAAGATGACAAAATCATAGTAATAAATTATCATTAAATAAAACCTGATATATACCAATAAGTGACAAAAACATAGAAATTGTAACAGTTCGGTCATACTGATGGACAGGGGCGAACGCAGAAAATATTTTCGGGGAGGGGTTTTCATAAAAAATATTAAAAAAGGTTACTCTTTTAGAGTTGCAGAATACATCCAAATTTAATTTTTAAATTTTATGACGAAATATTGATCTCAGTCAAAATTGTAAATATTTTCCTATATTATTTATTATTTGAACAATAAATCTAATAACCCGTATACCTATCACAAGGAAGAGAAAGATACTCTCATCTTTCTCGGCTAGTCGCAGGTAACGCACACTGCTGGTACTTTGGAAAATTTTGTGAATCTTTCTCTCTATTTAAACGGTTTACAGTGTTTGTATTTCTTTTATTACTACACTTCCGATTGTTTCATGAATCTTGAAAATAAATTATAGTGGCTTTGACAGGTAATAAAAGAGAGACACACCATCCAAACTGTTTAAATAGAGAGAAAGGTGCACAATTACAATTTTATAAAGTAAAGTGTTTGTTACCTGCGATTAGCCGAGAAAGATAAGGGTATCTTTCTCATCCTTGTGGTAGGTACACGGGTTAGTAGATTTATTGTTCCAGCAGTAAGTAAAAGATTTACAATTTTGACTTTATAATACAAAACCGGGAAAATTAAAATGAAGCGACTATATCTGTGTGCATCCCTTTGGTACAGGTAAAAATAGTGCATTTGGAAATCATTTTAAGGCAATTTCTTTTTTATATTTTTTTCCATCTTATCATATAAATTTATAGTTGCCTTACAGTTTTGTCTTTACTAACACTAGCTATATCTCTCACTCAACAAACAAATTAGTTATACCGCACTCTTTCAACTCACCCATTCTCGCCTAGACTTAAATTGATCTGGCTCCTAATTAAACAACGAAATTTCTATCTGGCAAATTAAATTTATATTATATTCGTTAAGCACAGGACTATATCATACTAAAATTTGAGCTGCACTAAAACAGAATAGTTAGGTAAACTCTGAGCCATCTAAAGTGGCGACTCATGCAATAAAATTGCCAACAATAGATCGCCTTTTCTCATGCCTAAGTGCTGTTACAACTTTATGGCACCATTTAAACGAAACACGTTTTATTTTTTTGTTATGTACCTGTGCCTACAAAACTCAAAATAGTTTGAAAACTTTAAGTAGGGCGTATTCAAACGAATTTCACTACTATTTTATGTTTTATCGAATAGTTTAAAAACTTTAAGAAGAGTCTATTCAAACGAATTTCACTACTATTTTATGTTTTATCGAATTTGTTGTATTTCAGCTGTAAAGATAAGCTCAATAAGTTATTGTCCCTTAAGATTGTCACTAAATAAAATCCTAGCATTCTTCTTTATTCCTGCGGAAGTTTTATTACTTGAGCCGACAGTTTAGATGACTCAGAGTTTAGGTACTAAAATTCACTTTTTTTCGACATTGCTTGGCTCTTATACTATATATTCGGCATTTTGAAGAATACTATCCATTATATCATTTATTAGACAAGTACTATATATATATTTATTGTAAGAATAATTAATAACATGATTGTTATAAACAGAGGCTGCGTAGCGGTAATAATTCATAATTCATTTGCGAACCGATCCTAACGTAATAATTAATTATGATATAAAGACCTTGTTACCAGTTCTGTATGAATTCAGATTGAAACGACGTAGGATTGAAAAAAATGCTTCCTTATACTCAATCTTTTCCAGCCTACTCGAAAGAAAATATTTACAATAATCATAATCCTTTTATTAATTGACGTCACGCCTTGCAAGAAACAAAAAATGGTAGCAAGACAGTACATATTTACGTAGTAATATTAAACAACAACATATTATTAGTCAGGAATCTAAAGTTGGTTGGTGCGAAAAAAGCGTTTATCATAATTTACAGTATTACATTTCCTGGGTACCTAAAGATAAAAAGTAGAAATTAATTTATGAAGTTACGTAATAAAAAAGACCAAATTGGTTTCTTTTTGTTGCGGAAGTACGTACATTATTAGATATCGCGGTGGTGAGACATGTACATTGAAAACTCTCTTGCTGAAAGGTGAGTTATAGACGGAGGATTGCATGCAGATAATACCATGGCTAATGCAGCTAATAAAAAATGAAAGCGACAGTGTCTTGGGCTTATCATTTCAGTCACGATCGACACACTTTTAGTACTGCACAAGAAATTTACGAATCACTCGTTTTTTAACCGTAGTCCGTTTCGATTTGTTTAAGTAAACAAAAGGATAAATGTCAGAGATACTCGATACCATATCATTTCTGGTTTTCGTGCAAGGCTAATTACTCATTAATGGCGATAAAAAGGATTAAANTTAATATATATTTTTGAAACTTTACTTTCGTTTCCTTTAATTGAAGTTTGGACTATTGTACGTTGCATATTATTTAAGCAAAATGCAAACACAATTATTATCGTTAAATGAATTTTATGTTTTATTCGTTAGATCATACTGAAGATTACGCGCTCTAGTTACTTTTACTCTGTATAAAGATTCAATATTTAAATGGGTTTTAAGGTTCCCGCAAATGTTTGTATGTATTGTGCAATTGTAACATCACCTTTATAACGACCCACGTGGCTATAATATGCTCCATTCTTAATTATTTCTTAAATTAAACAAAATTAAAGCAAGAACGGCGTGAACAATAACAATAAAGAATATCTAAAGTTGTTGCTTATTTCCTTAATCCTACCACGAACAGTGAATCTCGTCGCATAATAGTCTAGCAAGCTGTGATGCAATAACAAAGGAGCACACGACCCAATTCACCTCAGTTTCTAGACTTGGAATTTGTACCGTAATAATTCTCCTTTACATGAGACTCGCCGTCTCGTTTTATTCCTTTCAAGGAGATGCATAAACAAAGACAAACGATACGCCGTGACTGCTGAGAAAACGCGAAATTGTTACATGTCGTGGGACCCGTTCGGCCTACAAAACGAAAGTGAAATCGAGGTTAGGTTTGCACTTTCACTTGTTCGCGTCTAGCCTAGCAAAGCGACCAATCGTGGAGCCCATTTTCGATATGTTTTTGTTGGTTTGAATAAATCGAGGCATGGCCTACTTTTTGAAGAATAGAACTACAAGATTTTGTGGTTTCCTTTTCATTTTTCTTGAATCACGCGCATTGTTTTAGACCATATCAGTTATTTACCAACTTCACATGCCCGCATTAAGAACAAAACGAAAAGGTTATTTTAGTTCTTTTTGAATTTTAAATAACTTTATAATATTGGTCTAAAAACAAAAAAGCGAAATTAAATTAATAGATAGATTTATTGAACTTTCTATTTCCTTTGAGTAGTTCGATTCCTTTCTGCCCCTATATTCTTAAAATTGTAAACTAAGTGAATTACTTAAAATGATTATTCAGTTTAATTTATTTATGGACTTGGAATTGTCAACTGTTAAAAATAAACATAAATATCCATGGGTAAGGTAACAATAAAGTAGGGCGTTATAACCGCTACTATGCAAAACTTCTTTAAAATCACTACCATAAGGACATTTCCTGCAATTCCGCATTTATCTAGACTTGTTTTACTGTTACGAGCTAGTGCTAAGCAAACTAAGAAATACCTTTGAAAGTATCAAAAAATTTTTACTTACTGCATTATTATGTAAGCAATACTTCATCAATTTGTATGTGTTTCCTATACCTCCTTTGAAATATTACAATATATTAAATTACTTTTCTACTTATTAAAAAAGAGGAAAATTTATATCTTATTCTGCTCCTTGGTACGACCCTGATTCTGATTATTCTTACTGTCCGTCGGCATTTTCAAAATTAACTTAGGTTCAGACAAAAAAAGCTTTAAGGATTTAGCGCCACTCTTTCTGGATTTTTGTTCAAACATGAGTAGAATCTAAACAGGTCATGAACGGTAACTAGTTTTGGTCATTTATCATTTACATGTAATTTCTTACTAAGGATATAGAGAGAGGTCGACATCTTTTAAAACTTAGACATCAAAATTATATTTAAAATTCTGAAATATTCTAATTGAAATTTTTTATTAATTTTTATCCAAAAAGTTTTACTCATCTTCAATAAAACCCCGATTATTCATGCACTTATTATCTGGGGTACGGTTTATCCGTGTTATGAATATGAATCTGTCATGGCGCGTATTTGTTCATTCCAACTCAAATGTAAAGGTAATACAGTTAAATATGTAAAAAATTAATGTTTGGATTATCCGTGTCCCGTACAGTTTCATGAAGAGCGAATCCACTATCTGCACTCCACGGGACTGGACTTCATTAGATTCTCTCAGGGAGTAGCAGACTTTAAGACAGTAATAGAAAAGCTCCGTTAGTTATGTAACATTTATCTCAAACATTTAGAAGTCGATTTGGTTCAAGAGTATATACATTTTCACAATTACCTTTTCACTAAGAAGGCTGAAGAGAAACCCGAATCAACTTCATTAACATTACTTTATCTCTATATTTCAGAAGATACAATTTTTGTGGTATTTTTACCCGAACTTAGGTATAGTTTTCCGTATCACTCTGGAGAAAGCAGCTTTCCTTGATTTAAAATAGGTGAAGAATAATTAGAGGTTTTTATTATTTCAAGAAAAACTTGACTCTACCTCTTCCGTTATTGATAAAGGCAGAGATAATGATTAGCGTAGACTTTGACGATAGTGTTTCATAACAAGTGTGGTTCTTGTTTCATTTTACACTTTTATTTTATGAGTAATTCATTCATTCTTTCTACTTATCAGTACCTACCTAGCTTACTCACTTAAATACGTAAAATTCTAATGAAAATCTAAGTAAATAGAAGGAGGAAGGGGTAACACCAAGCATGGCACGGAAAAAATATCTTTACTTTGAAAAAACTTTTGGCAGTCCAGTTTTTAACCTTCCGCGGTTCGATTTCGGACATTTGCCGACCTTTGCATTATTTGCTCAAAAATCTTTTATGAGATATCTAAGAAAGGTAGAGCTGAAATACATGGCAAATAATAAATACGCGAACTAACGTTATTACCATTTTTTCAATTTATGTGCACAGATGTAAAAACTTACAAAATCTTCTATGCAAGGTTCTTTGAGAACAATGAACTTTAAATTTCAATGCACGTCACTAATTACTTACATGTATTTTAGAATTAAATACTCATTTCTGGTTAGGTACTTACGTATCTGTAGATATAAAGGTACATATTTGAGATATTGTTTAAAGTCAAGGTTTGTGGTATTTGTTGTTGGTTAATATAATAAAAATGCAAGGGTACGATTGCACGCATGTATGCGCCTTTTTCATTCATTGTATTAGGTCTGGTGCAATCTGTTCCTGTAAATTAACGAGTTAAATGTACACATCAGCTTTCAGTAGCAGCGTTAAATAAGTAAGTATTTCATGAACGGTAAAGAAATCGAAAGTTTCTGAAAGCGAAACTAGCGTTCATTATTATTATTAGTATTATTATCATTATTAAACTGCGAATGTAATAACTGAAAGTGATCGAAAGGATGTCACTAGGTTTATAGTCCACGTTTAAAAGTAAATTTGCTTCAATGAGTTTAAATACCGTCGCGTTTAATTTACAGCCGTTTTACACTTAACATTAGTTAAATATCTGGCCACCGTATAGGTATTACGCAAAATTAATTTATAATTAGTTCTCTTCCATTTACGCCTATAGCAGGCGCCTAAATTAACGGAAAAGTGCTTAGCGTAGGTATCCAAAGGAGAAAAATCACTCTAATGCAGCGGTTTCCAACCTGTGGGGCGCGAGACTGTTGCAAGGGGGGCATACAGCTGTTTCCAAAATATTATTTTCGAATACAAACCAAAAAAGTCGAATAGGTGTCAAAAAAATGAATCAGCAAAATAGGTATACGTAATCCACAATCCTCGCCGCGAATTTTTCGGGTACAAATGCTAAAACATCCATCCATTTTATGTATATTTTTACATAATATTGTATATTATTTTGTAGCCCATTAAATAAATTATAATATCAGTTGAGTATTTATGAAATTAGATTGTTAGAAAAATTAAGGGGGCGCAACAATTTTTTTTTTAAAGGGGGGCGCAGGTACAAAAAGGTTGGAAACCACTGCTCTAATGTAAAGTGTCATCTGAGATTTTTAAACATATTCCTCGATTTTGACTAATTAGTTAATAGGAATAAAACACTGGAACGTATTAAGTTCTGCTGATTATGACGTGTACATCCCCAGTTATGCTAGATTTCTCCCCAGACTTTACGATGCCAAATGGCTTCAACACAGTACAGGAGTGTTGGCAAAAATGATGTAAATTATGTAATCATATGCACACTGACAGTGGCGTAGCGTGAACTTCTGCCATTCGGGACGTAGCCTACATTTACTACCCTTCCTAGTATATTTTCATCTTTTGTCCAAATTAGTCGAATTTACGGTGAAAAGATGTCACAAAAACTTTTAATTTAGCCTTTGAGAAAATAGTAATATCTATAATTAGCGTAAATTGAAAATGTATGAACTTATTTACAAATAGCTTTCCTTATATACATTTATAGATACTTAGTTACATATGTACGCTGCGTACTATTTATATGTATTTGATTGAAATCGATCAGTAAAATAGCAAACAAGGGTAGTGTCATCAGTGTACCACTAAATCCACACGGCGAACATCTCATTACGAAATAATAAATGAATAATTTTCAAGAAATTACTACTTCCCAGTCTTTTCGTTTAAACAGAAAAACGAATGTCATGGATTTTTATTCAGATCGTGTTGTTATTACTACTCATACTTCTCTTCATGCAAATTGCAAAATACGTTGAAAATTATGGTTTTGATTTTTCGGATACATTACAAAAACTTCCCTATGGCTATAAGTTAAATTTCAGCAATTGTTCTGCGCCGCGGCAGAGATCACGAGGATCGGTATGGCACTCTGATGCACAATACTGCGATGTGGAAGGCAACGGGAAACCACCACATTATGATCCCGAGTAAAATGTACTACACAAATTAAATGATGGCGTCCTCTGGGGTAAAGCACTCCAGACGTAAACTAGTCCCCCATTCGGATGTCCGGGCGGGGACTACCTCGGGGGATGTCATCAATAAGTGCAATGGGGGTAGGTGCAATATTTCACGAGCCGGAGCGTGGAATGCTAGGACAATGAGGCAAGTAGGGAAATTAGAAAATTTACTGTTTGGAAATAGTTAAGGATATGGGTTACTCTAGCTTTAGGGAAATGCGAAGATTAGCGCATGATAGGAAAAAGTGGAGGTGCGTGTCCAACCAGTCTTAGGACTGACGACCTTAAGATGATGATGATGATGATGATGATGTTCATTTCACAAAACGCAGCTGTTAAACTAACAATATTTCAAAAATTGAATGTTTTAACAAAAATAATTTGTGAATTTAGCATTACACGATTGTTAATTTCATGACTTCTGTTTGATGAAAAGAAGCTATTACTAGAAGCATGTGGCAAAGTATTTTGAGTCTAAAACTAAATGGTTTTTAATTCCAAAATTTAAAATTGAGGTACACACAGTTTATATGATGAAAAGCAACTATTAGTTGATGCATGTTTAGCAACTTTAAGTTGTTACACTGACAAGCAAGTTTTAAAAAATTGTAGTAACAAGTAGTTAAATACAACAATCTTTTGTCGTAGGAATAGCAACCTGTTTTTGTTAGTCTTCAAATGTTGTATAGCACGATCAATTACTACTGTTCTGCTGAAAACACAAAATAGAAGAGTTAGTTTCACTTATACATATATGCTTCTTAATAAACCAAATATTTCTTAGCAAATATCACTACAAACCCAAGAGTGAAATTAACTACAATAAGATGTGGACCTGTGGGAACAATTTCTTTTTGTTAATTTGACTGCGTAAAATTAAATATGTATATTTGTGATGTTTTCATATAACTCACTTCATTTACATACATAATTCAGAATAGCAAGCAGATTTTGAGGATTCAACTCAGGATTTATAAAGAATTGTAATTATTTAAGCTCTTCAAATAAATTAGACCGCCACTACCCTAATCATCAGTATTTTTATTGTCGGATTCTTGTCATACCTTTCCAATGTTTCAATAACTCAGGATTCTGCATCATTTTGCTGATGACATTTAAAAGATTTAATATTACGTAGTGCTAAATGTTAGAGGTTAGAAGCGTTTAAAATGTGGTGTTACAGGCGAATGATGAGGATACCATGGATAGAGAAGGTTAGAAATGAAGAGGTATTAGAAAGAATAAGAGAACAGAAGACTGTATGGAAGTCAATAAGAAATAGGTGAGATAGGTTAGTAGGATACTTCCCAGAAATGAAGGTCTAGTCAGAGACGTATTAGAGGCAGAAACGGGAGTTAGGAAGGGTAGAGGTAGCCTTAGATTATATTACTGTTCGCAAATAGTTTAGGATGTGGGTTATTCTAGTTTTAGGGAAATGAAAAAAGCTCAGGATAGGAAAGAGTAGAGATGCATGTCCAACCAGTCTTAGGACTGAATACCTTATGAAGATGAGTGCTAAATATAAACGACATATACAAGTGTCTTATAGGTTACCAGACTATTCCTGATTCTGCTTTTTGGTATATTTTTCTGCGATTGATACCATTGCAGCTATTATAATCGTACGTAGGTACGTACATTTTTGAGCTTAAACTGTNAAGAGTGAAATTAACTACAATAAGATGTGGACCTGTGGGAACAATTTCTTTTTGTTAATTTGACTGCGTAAAATTAAATATGTATATTTGTGATGTTTTCATATAACTCACTTCATTTACATACATAATTCAGAATAGCAAGCAGATTTTGAGGATTAAACTCAAGATTTATAAAGAATTGTAATTATTTCGGCTCTTCAAATAAATTAGACCGCCACTACCCCGATCTTCAGTATTTTTATTGTCGGATTCTTTTCATAATTTTGCAATGTTTAAATATTTAAGGATTCATTTTGCTGATTTCATTTGATTTAATATTACGTAGTGCTAAATGTTAGAGGTTAGAAGCGTTTGAAATGTGGTGTTACAGGCGAATGATGAGGATACCGTGGATAGGGAAGGTTAGAAATGAAGAAGTATTGGAAAGAATAGGAGAACAGAGGACTCTATGGAAGTCAATAAAAAATAGGCGAGATAAGTTGGTAGAACACTTCCCAGGAATGAAGGTCTAGTCAGAGACATATTAGAGGCAGAAACGGGAGTTAGGAACGGTAGAGGTAGACTTAGATTATATTACTGTTCGCAAATAGTTTAGGATGTGGGTTGTTCTAGTTTTAGGGAAATGCAAAAAGCTCAGAATAGGAAAGAGTAGAGATGCATCTCCAACCAGTCTTAGGACTGACAACCTTATGAAGATGAGTGCTAAATATAAACGACATATACAAGTGTCTTATAGGTTACCAGACTATTCCTGATTCTGCTTTTTGGTATATTTTTCTGCGATTGATACCATTGCAGCTATTATAATCGTACGTAGGTACGTACATTTTTGAGCTTAAACTGTAATAATGGCGTTCGTCCCTATCATACAGTGGATCGTCAGGGTTCGACCATTCGATAAGCTTTTTTTATACTAACTATAAAAAAATGCCGTTTTTACGGTTAGATAAGGCAGTTGCTTTTCACACATTTTAATCAATATAAAAATTTAGACATCTTTGCGAACCAAGACGGTAATGTCTTGTTACAATGTACAAATTATTAAAAACCGGTATAAATTGTTTGGTGGACCTGATTGTATCTAATACCGAAAAAAGCATTTGTGCCGCTCGGAACCTATGGCCCCCCTTTGACCCCCTCCACCACGCTACGCCACTGTCCACTGAATACATATAGAATCGATATACGTATATTCCGTAGTAATAGATAGAGTGCATCAATATTAATGAGGAAAAGTTAGTGTCCTTGTTGGTTTGAGACGAAATAGAGACAGATGAAAAAACAATGCAGCATCACTTTATGAGATGGTCGCATGCATGCATGTGTTTGCTAAGTATCTTCTATACGTGATTAACCGCGACAAACAACCGCAATTCGTTTATAATCTCATGGTGCAGTAAAAAAGTGAGAATAATGATATGTTCCTTGGCATTTATGAATGAATAAAACCACCTACAAATGACTAAATGTACTAGCGACCCACTTGAGTTAATGACACGTTTCTTTGTTAAAAATGATGTATGCAAAATATTTATGAAATACTTCCGAGACTAAATTTAGAACCGGTTTCCTTATTGGGAAAATGCAACTTTACTATACCTACTACACTTACTATTACTAAAGACGATTTTGTCTGTCAGCTATCTATCTAGTGGCAAGTGGGAATATGTTTGTACATATAAATAATCGTGTGATGATGATGAGACAAGATATCAAATTAACCTGAATGAGGAAATAAGTACATACATAAGTAGTTTGAACTTACTTATTGAAAACTGAAGTAAATTGAATTATGTTATTATATTTACGAGGGTGGATTGATAAGTTTCCGGCCTAACCAAGAGATGACGCCACTAGGCCTACCTTGAGGTGACATTCTATAGTACCATCCTTGGATAGCTTGTAGCTATAGTTTCAGCCCGATCTCCTTGCTAGTGTAGGTTTGACAGCACGCTGAACAAGACGCCTCTGTGGTTTTCGTAAAAATGGAAAAGCAGGAAAATCGT
>NW_020439023.1:491148-500802 GCF_000699045.2 Agrilus planipennis
CTAATAATTTTTTATTTGGGTGTTTAGATATTCCCACTAGCTAATGCTAATGATATATACAAATAATATCTTTTTCAAAATCAATGGATAAATACAAGGAGAAGCTTATTTTATAAAAAAAATACAACATGTAATTATACAACACGCTGCTGAAGTGAAACTTCTTCAAACACACAAATATACCGGGAAAGGGGTTAAGGAATTGGTTTAATGGTATTATTTGTACACTATGAATTTATATTTTACACTGTACATGCCGGAGTTGCCGATAACGAACGTTGCATTGAAGCGCGCTCACGGCTCAAGCGATCCCCACTACGAGACATCCGTTGCATGATTTCGCTACCTAGCAACTCGCATGAAACGAATTTACTCTACCGTGCGTAAAGAAGTTTCACTTCAAAAACCTTTTATCAGGGTACGTTTTTGAGTTAACTATTCTTTTTCATCATAAAAACCCCAAGATCGAGCCCTCTTCTAAATACATAGGTTATGAAAGCCTTTTATATTCATATATTTATTTTGTGAGAAAAACTCTTCAATTTCGTTAAATGTCAAAAACTACCAGTTTTAAGATTTATCTATATAATTTTCTCTAAATTAAAGGTAAAGAAAAATAACAAATAATGATTTCAACTCTTCAGTCCTTAATAAAGTACCTTTCTACAAATTTTCGAGTTAATGTGTGGTTCCTGTGACATACTAACTATCTTAAATACAGCACAAACAGATGGAGATTTTAATGCTGGCACTGAAAGTTATGCTGCGCGGTAAACCGAATAGTGTGATGGTAGATTGTACCAACGTGTAATTATCTACATTGTGAGTTTAATAGATTTATAGTAACAATTTGAATCCATAAAAACGTTATGAGTAAATGAAATGTTCATTCAAAACTATACTAAGTCAAACCACAGAAGTGTGTGAATATATGAATAAAAAATGTAACCTGAAAGTGTATAATCAATTTACAAGTAACAAGTTATCGGTACATTGTAATTCTAAACTCTATTGCTAATCATAGTTAATCTTTGATATATTCTTATTGACAACTTTTTTTCAACAATAGCTTTTACTTTCAATTGATTGTAGTTCAGATAGGACTGGTTGGGCAACTTTTCGCCAGATTTTTCCTTTGTTTTGTTAAGAAAACTTGGAGAACGTTTTAAGTATCATACTGTTCGCAAATAGTTAAGGATATGGGTAGTTCTAATTTTATGGAAATGCGAAGATTAGCTCAGGATAGGAAAGAGTGGAGATGCGTGTCTTAGGACTGACGACCTTATGATGATTATGATATTATTAGTTTTGGTGTTGGCTTTTTCTTTTTCCTCTGGTAGAATTACCCGGCATTGCCGAGTACCTGGCGTCATTATCTGGTATCCGGCCGAATCCTACAAACAGTGCCCGGTACCGGATCCAAACCGGATTAATTAGATTTATTAGCTTACGTCCTATTTTCTTAAAANATCCGTTGCATGATTTCGTTACATAGCAACTCGCATGAAACGAATTTACTCTACCGTGCGTAAAGAAGTTTCACTTCAAAAACCTTTTATCAGGGTACGTTTTTGAGTTAACTATTCTTTTTCATCATAAAAACCTCAAGATCGAGCCCTCTTCTAAATACATAGGTTATGAAAGCCTTTTATATTCATATATTTATTTTGTGAGAAAAACTCTTCAATTTCGTTAAATGTCAAAAACTACCAGTTTTAAGATTTATCTATATAATTTTCTCTAAATTAAAGGTAAAGAAAAATAACAAATAATGATTTCAACTCTTCAGTCCTTAATAAAGTACCTTTCTACAAATTTTCGAGTTAATGTGTGGTTCCTGTGACATACTAACTATCTTAAATACAGCACAAACAGATGGAGATTTTAATGCTGGCACTGAAAGTTATGCTGCGCGGTAAACCGAATAGTGTGATGGTAGATTGTACCAACGTGTAATTATCTACATTGTGAGTTTAATAGATTTATAGTAACAATTTGAATCCATAAAAACGTTATGAGTAAATGAAATGTTCATTCAAAACTATACTAAGTCAAACCACAGAAGTGTGTGAATATATGAATAAAAAATGTAACCTGAAAGTGTATAATCAATTTACAAGTAACAAGTTATCGGTACATTGTAATTCTAAACTCTATTGCTAATCATAGTTAATCTTTGATATATTCTTATTGACAACTTTTTTTCAACAATAGCTTTTACTTTCAATTGATTGTAGTTCAGATAGGACTGGTTGGGCAACTTTTCGCCAGATTTTTCCTTTGTTTTGTTAAGAAAACTTGGAGAACGTTTTAAGTATCATACTGTTCGCAAATAGTTAAGGATATGGGTAGTTCTAATTTTATGGAAATGCGAAGATTAGCTCAGGATAGGAAAGAGTGGAGATGCGTGTCTTAGGACTGACGACCTTATGATGATTATGATATTATTAGTTTTGGTGTTGGCTTTTTCTTTTTCCTCTGGTAGAATTACCCGGCATTGCCGAGTACCTGGCGTCATTATCTGGTATCCGGCCGAATCCTACAAACAGTGCCCGGTACCGGATCCAAACCGGATTAATTAGATTTATTAGCTTANGAATTCTATGAATTATGCTTGTACTTTAAAATTTAGCCCAGGCAAAAATTTATTGTATTGATTAATTTATCTATTCTTGTGGTAAAGGTGCAGTTTACGTTGCTTTCCATAAAGCGTTCAACAACATCGACTTCATCCTTCTGGTGATGCTAAAAGAAGATTTAAACTTTGTAACAACGCGAGTTTGAACCCTCCGTATTGTTAGATGGGAAGTTACGATTATATTATCGAATAAAATCGACCATGTAACTGGCCAATCGCGTCTAACGATTTTAAATTGCTGCCGTGACATCTACTATGTACTATAGATTTTATTTATTAGATATATCTTCGTATATTATTATTAGGAAATAAACGACTAAATAAAGGATAACTAGTTTGAGCACTCAGGAATAACTTAAATCCTTTCTGTATGAAAAACCAGGCTACTTTCGATTCAGTGGTTAATTACATCAATTTCACCAAATGCGCACGCTTCGCTGAAAAGGTAGAAAATTCTGCTGACCTTGTCCTGTTCTTCAGAGGTTTAATTTACATTAAATGCTTCTAGATTGATCGAGAAGTAGACATTAGTTTCTCTTTTTATCTTTAAGAACAAAAATAGTAAGTACCTAAGTAATAAATTATACGAATACATCTTCAAAACTTGATTTGGTGAATTTGTTAAACATTAGCAATAAAACAAAATAGATGATAAATATTGAAAAGTCTGATGAAAAATAAAAGTTCACCATTTTTTAAAATCATGCACTGATAAAATAGTGAAACTTTTTTATTTTTCATCCGATTTTTTATTATTTAGCGTTTTTTTGTATCATTGTTTATTTTTTACAACTTCGCAAATCGTAAACAAAATTTCGGCAAATACATCTTGTATGCAGCATTATATCTTTTAATGTATTTTTCTATTTCATTTGCACATATTTAATATGTGTGGTTGGATTTGTCTTACTTAAATTACGATTAGTAAAATTTCTTTTTTTAATTCCCTAAATAGTAATACGGGCTTAGAGAAAACATCAAGTATAATTTTGCGGTCCGTATCCTTTGAAATTATTTTTATTACATATATATACAATATATTTGCCTTAGTTTATATCGAATGGGAATTTTCAGTTTCCCACAGCCTTGGAATCCTTATGTACGCATTCAATTCCAGCTGGTATAATTTCTATACTGTATTGAACTTATAAAAAATGTGCAATGAGTCTTAAGGCTGTTTGTAATAGTAAATTTAATGTAATCCGTAATGTTTGTCATTCATTTAGCGCAAGTTTACAAGTAAATAGTTAGATACGTAGCATAAAATCGAGTGTGAATTCGTGACTTCTGTCTGAGTGTTAATCATCACCGTCGTTTACTTTCATTACCCGGTGAGAAGTTGCGCAACGAGGGATATACCGTATTCAGGATCCGCCGGTCATAATCTAACCTTATTATTCGAAAAGTTTTTCTCATCGGTCTACGTAGTTGAGTATTGTTAAAGAGTGGCTACCATCACGGTAGAGTGCGCGCGCACGCTCTACTTACGCCGTTATGTAAAAGCCATAATTGATGTGAATATACATTAGGTTAACAGTGTAACAATTAGAACACGGCGGCTGTTTTGCAAGAGTCGCAGTGAGACTTTAATGGCTTTAACATTACTGAGCTCTTAGGGGGTCAGTTAGACAGTAGGAGCTTGAGTATATGCTTTGATACGGTGCCCCATTAGTTACGCCGATTCGCGATTTATGAACCACGTCGTGCCTCTCATATTTTTATCTTTAGTCGAGCTGAAACTAAATTAAGATCTTTGGCTATTGTTTTGATCGGAGAGCAGAAGCCAAATAATTGCGCTAATTCGTGTTATTATGAAAAAGTCGCGTTCTCTTCTAGAGAAATTCGCTGGATACACATTTTATCGGCACGAAAACCGCAGAGTTCGTAATAAGCCTGAAGGAACGGCCTTGACCAACTTGTAAAAAGTTATGAAATGACGAAGAATAGAAATCCGCAATTTATAAACTAACTGAAACGGCTCACCATCGCCATCGAGTCCATTTTCTAATGTGTCCGACAAAAAGACGAGAGTTACAGTGGAATGAATATTTCTCTTTGCCAACGAGCTTCACCTCAAACCGATTTTCTACGGTCCCACTATTTTGCAATGTTCTTTTTATGATATGATTATTCCGATTATAAGTCTATTTTTTTACCACCTATTTATAGTACGTACTTATTATCAAATTACACTTAAATTTTAATAAAGCATACCTACCACCCATGAATAAAGCATAGACGAAAATCGTAGGAAGTAAAGGAAAACATTCAACATTTCTTTGATAATGAAGGTCTCGTCGAAACAATTGTAAATGTCTTCCTTTAAATATAATTTGTTGACAATAGTTTTAGTTGAATTTTTATTAGGTTATTTAAAAATGTACCTATAGTACCTACCTATAACCAAGAACGCACCCGAACTAGTTTTAAAAATCACCGAGTGTTTGTTGATTAGTATAAAATTACAATTGCTGCAGTCTGTCTTTAGCTTACGAAGACTTCCTACCTGGAACCAATCTTCGCATTTCTCGAAAACAAAAGCAACCTACATCTCTCACTCATTGTAATCTAATGTAGGTTTCCCTCTACTCTTCTTAACTTCTGTTTCTGCTTCTAGTACGTCTCTAACAGAGATAGGCTGGGTACCCGATTTGAATCCGGCACCCGGCGGATCCGGTACTTTTTTTAGGATCCGACCGAGTACTGTATAATAGTGCTGGGTATAACAAACAGCTGACCTAATAAAAATGGGTGATGAAGATTGTTTGTCCTAATTTTTACTATTTATATTTTCGATATATTTCTCTACGTATACGCTCTTCCTTTTTCCAAGAGCCTTCTATATCCAGAATAGTACATTACGTGTCGAGGGAAGAAACAGTAGGGTTTTTTCGGACTGCATGCCTTTGGCTCGGGTGGCAAACATGCAATCTGAAATAACCCTGTTGCTTCCCTGGGTGTGTATACTATTTTTTGTCATGTTATTTATGTCATTAAATTGATAGTTGGCGAAATAAGAGTAAATTATTTTGAGGTTAGGAAGACATTGTAGATTGTACAATTTATGTAGTTTGGTTAATTATAAACTGCTCTAACGCGCGTCAATTTGTTTAAACATGCTTCTAACGTGATTGTAGTGTTGTATCTAAATTACGTTGAATAACTGATTTCTGCGCATGTCCATAAACTTCAGCACATGTGCTCAATGACTAATTTCGTTGCCTTCCGATTGAAAAATGGCTGAAAAAAGGCCACATATTCCCTGTTTTAAAGCACGCAAAACGAGCTTTTCGCGGTACCATCACAAAAAAATATATTTTGATTTCTTTTCCACAAATTATAATCGTGTTTACAGGCAAATAGCGTTGTGAATAACTAAACTGGTTTCAATATCAGTAGATTTTGTTTATCAGTCGCATCATACAGAAAAAAGGGCATAAAAAGCTCCCTTCGCAGATGTTAGTAGATACAATCTTGTGCAATACTCAGTCAGTCGGCTTTAGGTGGTCAACAAGTTTACGTGGTTTGTGATACGTTACTTACAATTTAAAACATTTTTCTCGGTTATACTGGAAGGTGCCTAGTTGATAATGGTAATTAATCCAAATACGAAACATGATCATCGTAAGAAACGAAGTACCTAATACCTACCTACTGGAAATTAATTACGCATATGTTTCTGTAGGTGGAAAAAGCTTGGGAATGTTGTTTCATGTTTTGCGGTTTAAACCATACTTTTTATGCACTCGTATAATACATTTGTTTGTATGAATTTTTGTTCACTTAAATGTGACCATATTCACATACGTATAATCTAAAGTTATTTATATTGAGAATTCTTTTTGTTAATGTTCGAATAAAACTTTCTTTTTAGAATCGAAATTTTAAATCTTTCTCATTGCAGGTACTTTTAATCTCACTGACGTTAACTGTTGTATTGTATAGTATTTCTTTATAATTAGACGTACGTATTTATGAGGTTTCTCATTATGTTTTTTGTTTCAGTGTTTTAAAATGGTGGCATCTACGATGGAGTGAAGCCGAATTCCGAATGGTCATCTGCAAAAAACGGTGAGAAACAAAAATTAATATAAGAACGACATTGTTGTTTTATTCTAGGTAAATGTAGCAGAACTGCTTACACGTAATTCTGTTTTTAAATTGAGATGAAACTGATAAACTTTGAAGTTAGTTCTTTTATAAAGTATATTCTTAGATAAACACTATTATTACATTTCTAGCGTTAATTATACCGTTTATTGCTCCAATATTGAAAGGTCCTATATATTAAAACTTTCCATTATTATTGATAAAATAAAAAGGAAAGAAAACATGTTGTATTCACGACAACGTTATTTCACTTCTCAGTGGAATCATCGGGCTATGAATCTATAGTATAAATATTGCATATTGATTATTGATTTGGATATTTCTTGTTTTAGTCCTTCTAATATATTGATCTAATTTGTTCTGTACTTCTGCAGATAAAGACGGAGAGTTAAAAAATTAATTATTTCCACAATGTTTATAATTTATAAGTGCATTAACCAATAGATAAATCAGACCTTTTTAACACTTTCGTTTATTTACAACAACTTAACACAAATCGAAATATTGTAGCAGTTTTTTATTTATTATAATATCTACTTTGCGCAACAACTCTTACTTCCATTGTGCGAAATTTGTTACAGTCAGTACATACGTATATGAATGACTAAACGGTTGTGAATTTGTCTGTTAAGAGTTGAGTCCAGGTGTTATGATTAGAATAGGTATACATTCGTAAATGTGTACACCTATTATAGGGATTATGTATTTTCTATTACAATAGGAAATGGTGATTCATTGAACCACATTTGTTGCTATTAAGTTTAAAATACTGGGCACAGTTACAGTAATTACTGTATCTACTTGTCACTTGTGACTTGTCGCTGTAAGTAAAATAAATTGGAAATGCAAAATGTCTCTAAATGAATCGAGCAAAACGCAGAACAACCTGAACCAAGGCAGGTGGAACTGCAATCAAAACGACATCTTTTCCCGAATTTAAAACAGCGATTCCCAAATAGTGTTCCACGGAACCCTCCTTAATACAAAAAATCAAATCAGCTGATTCAAATTTAAATGAGCTTTAGATCAAACTTAATGATAGATACCCTGTAGTCATTGAGAAGGTTATCACGGTTTTTGTTGCTATTTATTTCGACTTCAGATTACAGGCGAGCTCTTCGGTTTACGCTTACACTAAAAACAAATTCAAAACTAGATTGGATACCACTCCGGATATTCGAATTTAATTGTGGGACATTAAATCAAATTTTAACATTATAGTAAGCACAAAGTGTGCACATTTAATATAGAAGTGCAAAAGGGTTCTGTAGCAAAAAAAAAATTGGCTGATCTAGACTAGCGGTTCCGATAACAGTGGAATTATTGAAAAGTCAAAATAATTCAAAGATTTTTGGTGTGTTTTCCACGGAACCCACTTTAGGATAAAGGTAAAAACTAGTATTTGTTTGACAGCAAGTAAATGTTTGGTGTTCTGTCGTAATTTTATGCGTCGTGCTGATGAGATCCAAAAGTATAAAAATCGCGTTTCACGTTTGATAGTTTTCGGTAGTTTACTGACCAAAACATCTGCATAAAGATCACCAAACTTGAATATATTTTGTTTAGTATACACCAGGTACCTTCATCTATTTTACCTTTTTAAGTGTTGGCTAAATTTCACGTCGTATTTCTTTCTTTTTTTATGTCATTTGTTCTTTCATTATATTAAATTAATAGATAACGCCTTATTTTATATCAGATACAATCAATGTTTTGTGTTTATTACAACGAATGAGATCTTAATCGTATTGTTGTACAAAGAATGTGACTTGTCAAATTGGAATTAAAATACTGTTCGACTGTACATATAAATAAACGTACTGTATTCGTGTTTATATATCTATTAATCGGTTTAAAAATTAATTTCTAATTTGTATTAAGCAACAATTATTGTCGCTATCTATTGTTGCTGCATTTGAATTAAGCTGTAAAAAATCAAATGCAATGACAGCTACTGGAATAAGGCCAAATAATTTTTTTATATTATTGACAAACGGTTTCTGCAACAAAAAATATTCAATATACTTTGTGGTAGGTATATTTTCACCACTGCAGTGCTTAAGTAACTTTTTTATGTCAATTTATAATACGGTTGGAATATATTAATTTTGCAAGTTTTGGTGTATTTAGGCATATAAATCTACTTTAGACTTCAAACTTTGCAAGTGATGTTAATGGTTTTCTGAATTTGAATTTCATTAAAATAACTATTGGATTGACTGATTGGGGGAGTGGTAGTGATTGGATTTCTGCTAAATTAAATTTGCAATTTAGATCTTACCGAATTCTGCTAAAAGGTTTTAATTAAATGCTCTAAACAATCATTTTAATTTAAATTAGTCTAATTAATTGTCTTACCTAGTCGATACCTGTTATTAAAATATTCCTTTAATTACCAGGATTCGTGTACCTAATTGTCTCTGAAAAATTGTGTGATTTTATTTACCTACTATAACAGAGCGAAAATATCGTATATTTGAAAAAGCAAAAACAAGAATTAATAAGTCGCGATATATTGAATGTATGAGGGCGGTTCAATAAGTACTCGTGTTTGAAGACGGAGGACGTTCCTGAGGGAAATTGGTGTTGTTATCGTGTGCTGCCATCTATCAAATCACGTCAAAACGAATTTCAGACTGATTGATAGGTTAGTTTGGATTTGGCAGCCATTCCACTCAGACGTGCTTCGTTATTTTCGCTAAGATGGAAAAAGAGCAGTATCGTTCGGTAACTCGCTTTTTGTTTTTGGATGGGAAAAAATGCGAGGAGATGAAAACAAAGTTGGATACTGTTTATGGAGACATTTCGCCATCTACGACCACAGTTAGATATTGCTTCAACGAATTTAAACGTGGGCAAAGATCCGTTTTTGATAGGAGCGACCAGGAAGCCTGGCAAACGTTGTT
>NW_020439023.1:505225-550545 GCF_000699045.2 Agrilus planipennis
CTCAAAAAACTTTATTATATATATAATTTTATTATTCATGCGAAAAGGCGTCGGAAGCCATTTGTAGGAAATTTCTTTCACATTTCACATTGTACTTTACAAAAAATGATACCCTTTGAGGATTGCCTGTTCTTATGTCCGTTCCTCAATTCACCGCTAGTAGGTGTATATGTGATGATGAAAATAAATTTACGTTAACGGGGGCAATGTAGCAAATATAAATGATGAATGTTGTAGTATCTCTGAAAACTCATTTTCCAAAATATCTCATTTTATGAAAGTGTCTCTCTACACGTCAACGTTGCACCATTAACTGATGAAATTGCGACCCTGGAAAATGCATTAAATAACTTAATAAAGACTAAAAAGTTAACTCACCATAAATTTTAAATTCATGGTCGATAATCACACACTTAAATTGATGTTTAGAGCCAACTCAAGATTTGGCACTTGAGTTCATTCATATGGTAATGTTCAATTTTTGGAGAATATCCAAAAGTTCTTAATTCAGTAATTATGGCAGTAACTTACAGTAATTCTTAAAATAGTAAACGCTTCCTCAGTATAGAACCTATGAATTAATAATATAATTGCTGTTTCAACTAAGGTAAACTGGAACAATGTTACAATTAATTTACGCGTAAGTTTCAACTTTTTACAATTCAAAAGTTTTTAGTTTATACGAAAGAAATAATAAATGTATGATTAACATCCCTGATATTTAAAAAAAGAGACATTATGCTTTCAGAAATACAAATATCTGGTTGGACAATTGTTTTCACAGTTTTTAGATAGTTTATTTATCTGTGATTATTTCAAAAGTTACTAGTTAAGAATCTTTGGTTTAAAGGAAGCTGAGTGTCTATTCAAAAAATGTTTAGGACCAATCTTGCATTTAGTTCATCCAAAATAAGTTACAAGTTAATAATGGTTCGTAGAGGATAGCGCAGGGTCGAATCACCTTCAATAAAAATATATCACTTTAATAATTCCGAACGATTAATTTAGAAATTCGGAAAAGATTGTTAAAGGTATATGTTTAGAGCGCGGCGCTGTACGGTTGCGAAACATAGACAGTGGGCGCGGCGAATGATGAGGATACCATGGATAGAGAAAGTTGGATATGAAATGGTATTACAAAAAATAAAAGAATAGAGGATTCTATGGAAGTCAATAAGAAATAAGCAGAATAGATTAGCAGGGCACCTTCTTGAATGCATGAAGGGCTAGTTAGAGACATTAGAAGCAGAAACAATCAGAACAGGAAAAAGTGGAGGCGCGTGTCCAACCAGTCTTAGGACTGACGACCTTATGAGCTTGTTTTTTAAATTTTCAACCTTCTGATAATTAATTATTTTCTTTACTCATAATTAATGTCTTTTGCTACAAATAGGGCATTTTCTTAAAAGATTATTTTCTGACATTAGCTGCATATTTTGGTGGTTCCTTGATAAATTAATCACTGAACTGAACTGAACCGTATGTTCAGTTGAAAGGTTAAAAAATACTGATAACAACATAATGTGGTATTCATATATGTAAAATATGAAGGTACTTATTTAGTGTACACGATCCGATTCTATATTATGAAATATTTTTTGTCATCTCGTGTGATGTTTTATACCAATTAATAACAATCTTATCCACGCAATAAAACATGTTATGCATCTATAACGCATGTTTATAAAGATAAAGTTAACATTATTTTTTAAACCAACACTTTCCCTGAACATCAACAAATAATTTATGCAGGTTAAGTAAAGTAAACAATGACTTTTTTTTATCATTGATAACCAGATGCATTCGTTCAAGAGGCATTTGAACTTTGACATAATATTTTCGTGTTTAATTTAAGAAAATAACGAATGCTCAACAAGAAGTAAAAATAATTTCGATATCAATGTAACGTGAGTTAAAATAATTAACAATCAGTGTGCTTTTTCTGTAATATGTGATAAAAGTACATAATTGCAAGCCTGAATTAGAGTAATCGAAATCAGTCAGTAGTACTTAGAAAAAAACAGGGTAGGTTTCGAAAGTTGAATCAAAAGTATTTCTAAATTCTTTATAAGAAAAGGAACTACTAATTTGCTTCAATAAGGTCTGTTTATATGAAGATTTTCGAAAAATTTCGTTTATGTACCATCTTGTATAAGGAAAGCGTTCCTACATGAAAACCCTTACATTGAATCTTGTTGTAAGAATGCTATTTTGTTAACAGGACTGGTCATACTCCAGACCTCATAAAATGATTACTCCATCAGAACTACACATTAAGTAAGACGGTGGATTAATACATAAACCATACCATACCATACCATTTTTAACCTCTTTTCCTGCATGTTTTTGATTTTCCGCTTGAAGTATAATTGACTGAGAGAGAAGTTATTAACGATTTCTTTGCATTTCTCAAAAACTCGAACAAACAAATCTAACTCTTAATATGTGAGAATTCTAATACCTCCTCATTTCTAATTTTTTCTATCAACGATATCCTCATCATTCGCCTGTAACCACATTTTGAACGCTTCTAATCTTTCCTTTTCCTCTGCGTCCACTGTCCACGTTTCGCACGCGCACACAGCCATGCTCCAGACATATACTCTCACAGTCTTTTTCGAATATTTAAATTAATCATTCGCGAGCGTAGAAGTGACTTCTTTTTATTGAATGCGACTCGACCCTAATTAATATGTCTTTTTCGAATATTTAAATTAATCATTCGCGAGCGTAGAAGTGACTTCTTTTTGTTAAAGGCGGTTCGACCGTGCGCTATCCTTTGCCTTATATTTCTACTACTCCTCCCGTCCTAAATCATCTGGCTTTCTGGATACAAAAAAGTCAGCAACTTTTAGCTTTTTAGCAAAATTGATGACAGCAGCATGGCTGATTTCCTCATCTATTACAGGTACTATAGCCTTTATATAATACAATAATTATTTTACAATATAATATATCAGGTTTTAAAGGTGACATACATATGTCTAGTTTATTTTTGAAGAAGTTTACTGTTTCACTGTTTATGCATTCATCTGGTAGAGCGTTCCAATAGTTGACCACTCTGTTCGCCAGGAAGTGCGATTGTTGTCCTATAGCCTTTTCCGTTCCTTCCTCAGTTTCATTTGATGTCCACGAAGTTGGCAGATGTCTGATCGTAGGAAGATTTTGTGATAGTCAAGAACATTATAGAACTCATTTAGGATTTTAAATACTTCATTCATATCTCCCCGCTTCCTTCGGTACTCCAGGGTTGGGAGATTCATTTTCCGACGTCTGTCTGAGTAACTCATATTTGATGATATGTAAGACCTGTGTATGCAGATAATTACAATATTCAAAAAATTAACCAAAACCTAAACTTCAAGAAGCTCAGATCATTAGAAACAAAAAAAGAATTATATTGTTTTTTCAAGTCAGGATACAATTAGTAGGTTGTCCTGATTCAGCATCGNAATCTTATTTTTCGGAGGGGTAAAAAAAATGGCAGGGTCGTTGGGAGAAGTGTATCTTTCTAAAAGGGGACTATGTTGAAAAATAAAAAAAAAATTAAAAAAAAAAGGTGTCTTCATTTCTAACACGGGTACTTATTGAACCGCCCTCGTATAAAGGCTCTGCTATTGTCAGGGAGAGTGTATACCAGAATGGAATGAAGTATGTAGACGCAATAGTATGGATTATAATGGGAAATGAAAGTAAAAAATGCAGGTACTGGATAAAGGAAGAAGAAAGGAAGGAAAGAAACTGATGCGTGTGCTGGGTGAATGTGGGGAATGTAAAGATTTGGGTGATTGTATGGGAATTTTAAGTGGGAATGGTGATGGGCTTGTCCTGTTAAAGGATATAATTAAAAAAGAAAGGTTTTGGTTCAGGCGGTGGACGGGTGGGGTGTATTTGTTTGTAGTTAAGAGTTCCTTGATAGAATTGGTTTTTAATTACTTTGTACTTGCTGATTTACGCTCAAGTGGTACGAGTGGTACGAGTATATTATTAATTCTTTAAATTTTTTGATGATATGTAAGACCTGTGTATGCAGATAATTACAATATTCAAAAAATTAACCAAAACCTAAACTTCAAGAAGCTCAGATCATTAGAAACAAAAAAAGAATTATATTGTTTTTTCAAGTCAGGATACAATTAGTAGGTTGTCCTGATTCAGCATCGGACAGAAGCGATTTAAAGATATGACGATTCCTTCAACTTTACATAAACAAAACAACTGCTCGCTGCATAACCGTTTATTTAGAATTGGGGAACACCTAGGAGGAATTGTGATCAGTAATTGGTTTTGACAATAAGAAAAATATTGTTTCTGTATTCTTCTGCTTCTATTTTCTTTATATCCTACAACGATCAGCAACTGCATCTATTACAAGCAATTCTAATTCGTTTTGCTGTTAAAATAGATGTTAGATTCCATAGTGGCCGTGAAAGCCGGCGTTTACAGAATAAAACTATATTGCAAATAAATCTTCAACAACTTTTCTTCCTTTAGCCAAAAGTACCATTGTAACAATGTGCAAACGACGTGTTAAGATGAAAATTTATTTTAGCAAGTGCTACCAATGTGTTTACTGCTACAGCAACATTTTTACTGCAAACTTTCGTGAAGTAAATAAGGACGATAGAAAAAGAACGTATGGAAAGTACCGACTGAAATGTTTATCAAAAAAAAGTTTCCGTCCCTCATGATAATACATAAATATGTATAGAACAAAAATATTTGTCACTATATTATAATTTGAAAGTAAATTACATCGCTGCCACATTGACCAAATGATTATAAGTATTGATCATTGAATTTATTTGTATTGGAAAATTACTTTATAATTGTTTACAGTATTTGTAAAACGAGCATCTGTTTTGTCTACGATAACAATAACAAAAATCTATGATTTCTAAAAGTTTCCTATTCTTATAATCAGACGAAATTGAAGTCTTTGTGGTTTCTAAAGTCTCAATTATTAAAATGATCAATTATGATTAGTTTTTTCGATAGGTACTTAAATGAAATCACTGAAAAGGTAATCATAAATGATCCTTACAACGATATACTGCTGTTGTCCTTGTTATTATAAGACTAATTATTGAAGAATTATTTTTGTTTTCGTTTTTCCTCGAATAATAAACAGTCCCCAACATTTCACTTTGCATATTTAGAATTAAGGATCAATATGCTATCGATTGAGTACCCGGAGTCAACTTTAAAATTAATTTTGAAAAAATGTTGACTAATGTTAAGCTGTTAAATAATTACAAAAAACATCATTTATACCAGAAACGAGTGGCATAGATGAAAGTTTAAAAATTTGACTTCTTATTTTTTATTGGCTAATTACTTACATTGGAACCATAGGTATCAAAATTAGGTGATTCAATCATTTAATTAGATGTCGTAATCTCATATATTTATTTTGTGAGAAAAACTCTTCAATTTCGTTAAATGTCAAAAACTACCAGTTATAAGATTTATCTATATAATTTTCTCTAAATTAAAGGTAAAGAAAAATAACAAATAATGATTTCAACTCTTCAATCCCTTAAAAAGAAAGTACCTTTCTACAAATTTTCGAGTCAATGTGTGGTTACTGTGACATACTACTATCTTAAATACAGCACAGATAGTTGGAGATTTTAATGCTGGCACCGAAAGTTATGCTGTGCGGCCGAATCCTACAAAAAGTTCCCGGTACCGGACCCAAGCCGGGTATCTCTAATCTAGACATTTAATTTTCCTTCAATTTTACAATTTTGTTATTCTTTTTAAACTGTTTCAAACTAAACAAATTTGATTTCTTAAAGGCAAACGAAAAATTAGATGTACTTAAAATGATCCGAAGAACGATATATTTCAAAGCTAAGATAAAAACATATGTTTACAAAAAAGTTAGAATTCTATGAATTATGCTTGTACTTTAAAATTTAGCCCAGGCAAAAATTTATTGTATTGATTAATTTATCTATTCTTGTGGTAAAGGTGCAGTTTACGTTGCTTTCCATAAAGCGTTCAACAACATCGACTTCATCCTTCTGGTGATGCTAAAAGAAGATTTAAACTTTGTAACAACGCGAGTTTGAACCCTCCGTATTGTTAGATGGGAAGTTACAATTATATTATCGAATAAAATCGACAATGTAACTGGCCAATCGCGTCTAACGATTTTAAATCGCTGCCGTGACATCTACTATGTACTATAGATTTTATTTATTAGATATATCTTCGTATATTATTATTAGGAAATAAACGGCTAAATAAAGGATAACTAATTTGAGCACTCAGGAATAACTTAAATCCTTTCTGTATGAAAAACCAGGCTACTTTCGATTCAGTGGTTAATTACTTCAATTTCACCAAATGCGCACGCTTCGCTGAAAAGGTAGAAAATTCTGCTGACCTTGTCCTGTTCTTCAGAGGTTTAATTTACATTAAATGCTTCTAGACTGATCGAGAAGTAGACATTAGTTTCTCTTTTTATCTTTAAGAACAAAAATAGTAAGTACCNAATAGTAAACAGATTTTCTTTTTTTAGCAGTAGAATAGCACAACTTTATCTCTTGCTTTTCTATTCACGCAAGTAATAATAAATTAATAGTTACTATTTGCTAGAAAATCTAGTTTTTTCCTTTTTTAATAACATACTAAACCTTTAAGAACTTTTAGGTTTGTTTCTGCAATCATTCGTTTGCCTTTGGTTTATTTTCACCTTTTCCCATTGGATGACTAATTGGTGTAAATATAAATCAACAAATTGTAAAGATATTTGATGAAGTTTAATTGGTGCAACTTATCTAGAGACCGCCCATTTATTCATTTATTAAAAATAAAATGTAAAAACAAAAGTTAGAGAAATAAAACAAAAATTTCATCTGTTTGAGTGAAATTTATCCTTTATTAAAATATCGGATGAACGTATGTTAAATACACACCAAAAGTTCTTTTTTTTTTTCAAATATCTTATTAATTATTATTATATCTAGAATTATAGCACTCCATAAAAATCAGTAGCTTATATTTATTATTTTGTTCTACAAAATTCGAAGGCAAAAAGAACAAAAATTAAGAATCTTATTTTCTGTGTGGTTCTTGCATGAATTCAGTTTAAAAAATATAGAATGCGTTTAATAAGTTGTTCGCATTTCCCTAAAACTAGAACATCCCATATCCTTAACTTCTTGTAAACAGTAATATAATCTAGTCTATAACCTCCACCCTTCTTAACTCCTGTTATGTCTCCTAACTAGCCCTTCATGCCTGAGAAGGTATCTTACCAACCTATTTCGCCTATTTCTTATAGACATCCATAGAGCCCTCTGTGCTCCTATTCTTTCTGATACCTCTTCTTTTTTAACCTTTATTTACTTGTAACACCACATTTCGAACGCTTCTAACTTTTTCTTTCTTTCCGCCGCGCCTACCGTCCATGTTTCGCACCCGTACAGCGCCGTATTTCGGACATACACCTTTAAGAAACTTTTTCGAATTTCGAAATTAACCGTTCGCGAGGATGGAAGTGACTTATATTTGTTGAAGACGATTCGAGCCTGCACTATTCTATTTTATATCTCTATTGCTCCATTCCATTCTGAGTTTTCTGATTTCCTAGATACCGAAAATAATTTACTTATTCTAATTTTTCGTCTCATATCTTTATATTCGTTCTTTACCTACTTTTTCTTCCCTTACATATCGGTATTTTTGTTTTACTTTTTTTTATTTTCACATAATATTATTTTGTCAATACTGCATCCATTTCATTTAATGCAATCTCTAACTATTCCTTGCTAGACGCTAATACTGATACATCAGTAACATCCTCAAAAAACTTTATTATATATATAATTTTATTATTCATGCGAAAAGGCGTCGGAAGCCATTTGTAGGAAATTTCTTTCACATTTCACATTGTACTTTACAAAAAATGATACCCTTTGAGGATTGCCTGTTCTTATGTCCGTTCCTCAATTCACCGCTAGTAGGTGTATATGTGATGATGAAAATAAATTTACGTTAACGGGGGCAATGTAGCAAATATAAATGATGAATGTTGTAGTATCTCTGAAAACTCATTTTCCAAAATATCTCATTTTATGAAAGTGTCTCTCTACACGTCAACGTTGCACCATTAACTGATGAAATTGCGACCCTGGAAAATGCATTAAATAACTTAATAAAGACTAAAAAGTTAACTCACCATAAATTTTAAATTCATGGTCGATAATCACACACTTAAATTGATGTTTAGAGCCAACTCAAGATTTGGCACTTGAGTTCATTCATATGGTAATGTTCAATTTTTGGAGAATATCCAAAAGTTCTTAATTCAGTAATTATGGCAGTAACTTACAGTAATTCTTAAAATAGTAAACGCTTCCTCAGTATAGAACCTATGAATTAATAATATAATTGCTGTTTCAACTAAGGTAAACTGGAACAATGTTACAATTAATTTACGCGTAAGTTTCAACTTTTTACAATTCAAAAGTTTTTAGTTTATACGAAAGAAATAATAAATGTATGATTAACATCCCTGATATTTAAAAAAAGAGACATTATGCTTTCAGAAATACAAATATCTGGTTGGACAATTGTTTTCACAGTTTTTAGATAGTTTATTTATCTGTGATTATTTCAAAAGTTACTAGTTAAGAATCTTTGGTTTAAAGGAAGCTGAGTGTCTATTCAAAAAATGTTTAGGACCAATCTTGCATTTAGTTCATCCAAAATAAGTTACAAGTTAATAATGGTTCGTAGAGGATAGCGCAGGGTCGAATCACCTTCAATAAAAATATATCACTTTAATAATTCCGAACGATTAATTTAGAAATTCGGAAAAGATTGTTAAAGGTATATGTTTAGAGCGCGGCGCTGTACGGTTGCGAAACATAGACAGTGGGCGCGGCGAATGATGAGGATACCATGGATAGAGAAAGTTGGATATGAAATGGTATTACAAAAAATAAAAGAATAGAGGATTCTATGGAAGTCAATAAGAAATAAGCAGAATAGATTAGCAGGGCACCTTCTTGAATGCATGAAGGGCTAGTTAGAGACATTAGAAGCAGAAACAATCAGAACAGGAAAAAGTGGAGGCGCGTGTCCAACCAGTCTTAGGACTGACGACCTTATGAGCTTGTTTTTTAAATTTTCAACCTTCTGATAATTAATTATTTTCTTTACTCATAATTAATGTCTTTTGCTACAAATAGGGCATTTTCTTAAAAGATTATTTTCTGACATTAGCTGCATATTTTGGTGGTTCCTTGATAAATTAATCACTGAACTGAACTGAACCGTATGTTCAGTTGAAAGGTTAAAAAATACTGATAACAACATAATGTGGTATTCATATATGTAAAATATGAAGGTACTTATTTAGTGTACACGATCCGATTCTATATTATGAAATATTTTTTGTCATCTCGTGTGATGTTTTATACCAATTAATAACAATCTTATCCACGCAATAAAACATGTTATGCATCTATAACGCATGTTTATAAAGATAAAGTTAACATTATTTTTTAAACCAACACTTTCCCTGAACATCAACAAATAATTTATGCAGGTTAAGTAAAGTAAACAATGACTTTTTTTTATCATTGATAACCAGATGCATTCGTTCAAGAGGCATTTGAACTTTGACATAATATTTTCGTGTTTAATTTAAGAAAATAACGAATGCTCAACAAGAAGTAAAAATAATTTCGATATCAATGTAACGTGAGTTAAAATAATTAACAATCAGTGTGCTTTTTCTGTAATATGTGATAAAAGTACATAATTGCAAGCCTGAATTAGAGTAATCGAAATCAGTCAGTAGTACTTAGAAAAAAACAGGGTAGGTTTCGAAAGTTGAATCAAAAGTATTTCTAAATTCTTTATAAGAAAAGGAACTACTAATTTGCTTCAATAAGGTCTGTTTATATGAAGATTTTCGAAAAATTTCGTTTATGTACCATCTTGTATAAGGAAAGCGTTCCTACATGAAAACCCTTACATTGAATCTTGTTGTAAGAATGCTATTTTGTTAACAGGACTGGTCATACTCCAGACCTCATAAAATGATTACTCCATCAGAACTACACATTAAGTAAGACGGTGGATTAATACATAAACCATACCATACCATACCATTTTTAACCTCTTTTCCTGCATGTTTTTGATTTTCCGCTTGAAGTATAATTGACTGAGAGAGAAGTTATTAACGATTTCTTTGCATTTCTCAAAAACTCGAACAAACAAATCTAACTCTTAATATGTGAGAATTCTAATACCTCCTCATTTCTAATTTTTTCTATCAACGATATCCTCATCATTCGCCTGTAACCACATTTTGAACGCTTCTAATCTTTCCTTTTCCTCTGCGTCCACTGTCCACGTTTCGCACGCGCACACAGCCATGCTCCAGACATATACTCTCACAGTCTTTTTCGAATATTTAAATTAATCATTCGCGAGCGTAGAAGTGACTTCTTTTTGTTAAAGGAGGTTCGACCGTGCGCTATCCTTTGCCTTATATTTCTACTACTCCTCCCGTCCTAAATCATCTGGCTTTCTGGATACAAAAAAGTCAGCAACTTTTAGCTTTTTAGCAGTTTCATTTGATGTCCACGAAGTTGGCAGATGTCTGATCGTAGGAAGATTTTGTGATAGTCAAGAATATTATAGAACTCATTCAGGATTTTAAATATTTCATTCATATCTCCCCGCTTCCTTCGGTACTCCAGGGTTGGGAGATTCATTTTCCGACGTCTGTCTGAGTAACTCATATTTCTCACCTCTCTCGGGATCCTCGTGACCAGTGATTGGACTCTTTCCAGATGTGTCTTGTCCTTTTCGTAGTACGGGGACCACACCGTATTTGCATATTCAAGAATTCGTGCAGATTCACGCCATGGCAGGAGCTTTCAGGTTATAAAAAGCCCGTCCCGTGAGATACAGTAGAGAGTTAGCACGTTTGGTTAAGTTAGGTTAGATTAAATTAGGTTACTGCCACAACATGCCTTTCCCATTTTTCTAATATTTCATCTTCTATCCCTATATTCACTTTTTTCCTACTTTTTTTCGATTGCATACCAATATTTTTTGTTTCATTTTTACTCATTTTCTAATTTTCACTAACTGTTCACGGTATTTTAACATTCTCCTGTAATACAGCATTTAACCTTCTTTTTTCCTCAATGCCCACCGTATATGTTTCATACCCATACAGAGCCGTACTATAATTGTTTTCGAATTTTCAAATTAACCAACTCATGTGGAATACAAAAGTGATTTCTTTTTTAAAGAATTGGCCCGACCCTGCGCTTTTCTTCGTTTTGTATCTCTAGCGCTTCTTCTATCCTAAGGTGAAAGTGTTTTAATAGTAATTACACCAAATATTGGTAGAATTCTACAGGTTTATTTATTAATGGAACTACTGAATAACGGATCGTATCTACTTGATATATTTCGAATAGCTACTTTTTACCATTAGTTAAACACTCATATGCAGGTATGCTTATCAGATTAGAAATAAGCGATTGGAAAGATCAGCGGCTACCTTGAAGATCCTGCTCAAAAAAGATCCGTGTGCGCACCGTGTTGAGCTCGTACGTATGCATCTGTTCTTGTTTTAAATTTATTGCGTCGTGATTGAAACGTTAGGCACAAAAGTGAAAATCGGAGTACTTGCTCGTAACTAACGGCCCTGAAAATTTTTAATCCCGCTTTCTAAAAGAATACAACTCGTGCACCGATCGACAGCACAACGACAGACGGTTGCACCGTTGATCTTATCACAATCGTGAAGACGTATATAGTCTCTGTTTTACATGGAAAACGTTTTAAATTCATAGGACTCTCTTCGAATGAAATATTTTCATAATAATAGTATCTAATTGTAAGTAATGAATAATTTGGGCGATATTAATAAACTTATATCGGTCAAGTGTAGAATTAATATAAACATTTCGAGCTTTTCTAGTGTGATGAAAAGTAGTAAGGATATTAAGGGACGATTTGCTCCGTGTAGTAATGGTTTATATGATATTTTAGGTTGCTAAAAATTAATAAAGGGGTAAATTATTTAAAATAATTCTTGCGAGTAAGGGCGGTGTAGCATGATTTCGTTGGATGGAGATCAGATTACAGTAGAAAAAGTCGAAAGGGTGGAATTAACCACATAGGTCAAGAGAGTAATATCTGTCTAATAAATAAATTATAAAGTAAAAATATGAATCCAAAATTAAATAATTTATTTAACAGTTTGTGGATAAATTGATAAATTTGAGTGGGATGTTCTTTGACAAAATTACAATATATTTCTTGTAAATATTTTTGTCTGTTAATTGTTGGTTATTAATTTTGTACGGGACTTTTTGGTGTAGATTTCCCCACCTAAAGTGAATTTCATGTACAGTTTTCTTCCATTCCCAGCCACGCCGCCACCCCCGCATGCGGAAAAAGTTTCATCGATAATCCTTCGGGTTCGGCCAATGGCTGAGTGTCTGTTGGGACTGGTGTACATACTGATATATCCAGTTTTGAACTTTTAGGTTAATAAGAAAGGAAATTTCGAGCGTTATTTAAAATCCGATTATCTGTGGAATATTACTGCCCCAGCATTTGCGTAAGTGGTCCAAGAAAACCACAGAAAAACTTGGACCAAGGCAGACGGACCCGGAATCGAACCGGCATCCTCCCGAATGCTAAGCAATGGACTAAACCTCTAGGCCATGCCGCTCGGTCTCTGATTATGAGTGAAACACATCTTTATAATATATTGAAATTTAATTATTTGTCAATTTGTAATATATATATATATAAACGAATAGGTCACCGCCACAATCCGCTTATTTCATTTGTAACTATCATAACTAATTCATCATCATCATAAGGTCGCCAGTCCTAAGACTGGTTGGACAGGCATCTACACTCTTTTCTATCCTGAGCTAATCTTCGCATCTCCCTAAAACTAGAACAACCCACATCCTTAACTATTTGCGAACAGTAATCTAATCTAAGTTTGCCTCTACTCCTCTTAACTCCTGTTTTTGCCTCTAATATATCCCCCACTAGACCTTCATGCCTGGGAAGGTGTCCTACTAACCTATGTCGCCTATTTCTTATTGACTTCCATAGAGTCATCCGTTCTCCTATTCTTTCTAATACCTCTTCATTTCTAACCTTCTCTATCCACGGTATCCTGATCAACAGCGCCGCGCTCCAAACATTCACCATTAACACAATCTTTTTCGAATTTCTAAATTAACCGGTCGCGAGCATAGAAGTGACTTCTTTTTATTGAATGCGACTCGACCCTAATTAATATAGGTTAATTTACTTTTAGGAAATTTTTTTGGAAACATTTGAATTAAATTAATAGTACTTCTCTAGTTTTGTTCCAATAATATTGTGCAGGTTTATCGAATGGATGCTTAGAGTAAAAGTTACTGCTTGTAATAATTTCTCTTTAATAACCTTAAAAAGTTTCTGGTAGGCTCTCGTAATAATCTTTACGAAGGTTACTTTTTCCTTTTGTTTACTCTTAATCATGTTACGTATAAATTCGATCATATCTATTAGGGCTTTTTATATAAATCTTCTTAATTACTTGTTGTTGGTCTATAATCCATACAATTACTTTTGAAAAAATGCTTATATAAACGGTTTTATTTTAAACTTCCATGGCAGTTCGAGCATAAAATTTCTTATTATAACTGTAAAATACTAACAGATATTTGCAAAAAAGGCCTCAAGGTTAGAGTCGAGGTTATAGATAGTAAAATGAAAGTCTTGGGATGATGAATGTGATTATTCCTGGCAAATATTCTATTGAAAGTGGCCCTTACAGCTTACAAACACATTCGTTTATTTAAGTGTGAATTAATGTACTACTCTAGAGTTTTAATTGAGCCATAAATTTGTTTTACACAATATTGCAACAGTATGTTGCAACATTGTAAAAAGGACAAGTGATATGCATTTTTAAAAAATTTGGGTATTAATACCTCTAGCGGCACGTAGCTACGTGTTGAAATCTTCTATCAGGATAAAATTTTAGAAAATAACCATAGCAACATTGTAAAAACGACAAGTGATATGCATTTTTAAAAATTTTGGGTATTAATACCTCTAGCGGTACGTAGCTACGTGTTGAAATCTTCTATCAGGATAAAATTTTAGAAAATAACCATAGCAACAAATTCGCTATTTAATTTTCTTTATAATTGAACTACATATATCTCTCTTTTTAGTTTACGAAAGAAGGTATATGTATATTATAATTGTGCCCGCAGTGATGTCTAACTTTATAAAACTCTTCTATTTAACAGTAAACTTGTAGCCAAGTTGTAAATATATCGAACATTCATTGGATGACTTCAGCACTTTTGAAAAGTAGGTTTTTGGAGCATTCTAAGTGACAAAAGCTTAACAAGAGAAAGAGATGTCGATAAATAATTATTGGCGCAAAACAACGATAAATTGAATTTGTACGGGAACAACGGGGGCTCCGGTTTTTGTCAAAAGCGAGAAAGAAAAATTACGTAACGACAACAGCAAGGAAAAAACCGATTTCAAACCCAGCACAATGATTCCAGTCGTTCAAAAGTCAGTCAGTGGTCAGTCGACACGGATTAGCTTAGTAGGTCATGCACGTATTTTAAAGCTGACTCGACAAAAATAAAAGGCGTTATGCAGCACGAAATCAGTGCTTTGTACTATAAATTATTAATTTGGTTTAATTAAAGAAAAAAATACCTTATAATGCCAGAAATTAAAAAAGGTCACACTTTCGGTAGTACTAATTTTAATTATTGCTTTCGTTTTGCATCAGAAGAAAGATCATGACAAGTACCAAATGAACTTATCTGACTTTTTAAAGAATGTTTTAAAGATCAGAATATATTAATTCTTCAAATAAGTTTTTGTTTAGGCTTGCGTATTTGGTCTTTGTGGTGCATATTCGGTCTTGTTCGTTCCTTGGTCTTGCTAGTATAAAGACAGTTTTGGTCTTGGTCTTGACCTTGCATGTCGCAAGACTAACACCAAGACCAATTTTGCTTATCACTAATATTTATTAATCTTTTGGTGGATTTATTTTTTTTTACAATTGAAGTAAACAAAAAGATTAATAAGGTTGTAGTATCGGTTCAACTATTACGAAAAGTTTTGAATTTTAGTACCTATCTCTGATTTGTTTTGTTTTTTATTTTCCTGCTTTCACTATTGTCTTCCTTGATCCTTTAGATTTCTGAGTATCATTACCCATATATTTTACAAAAGTGCACATTCGATAATAATTTGTTTACATTTGTACTGTAAAAAAGAAATCAGATGAAGTCAATCACAGGTGTGCAAAGGTATGATTTGACCTTCGCATTATGTATAAACGAACAATATCAAGGTTGGCGTAGTGTAGGTCCGTATTCCTTATGCGTTATTATTCTTATAGTACATATTTATTTATAAATACTGCAGTCCAATTGTTTATGATCTAATGATCCAATGACCGAAAGATGGTCTTTTTTTTACTGTATTTAGTTATTATTTGATGCCAAGAAACGTTAAAGGTTACATAACGTGGCATAACACTTAAATATGATGTCAATAGCCAGTAACGAGAACTATGCCCCAACACAAAAAAACGATTGGCTATTTATATGCTCTTTGTTTTTGTTTACTGGTTTCTTTACATAAATTTAATTTATGAATGAACTTTAATAACAAGAAAAAATAAAAAAAAAAAATGAATAAGAACTTGCTAGTCGATAGAAATAGATATGTACATATATACTTACAATGTTTGAAAGGAATAGCATGTCTGCAAAAAAATTGTTTTCTAAATCCAAAAATAGAAGTATTAGAGAAAATTAGTACGGATTTTCAACTATATTGTGCATGTAATTTTTTTTGTGCATAACGTATTAAATTCACAATATTCTTTGGCATTCATTTTTTCGAAAATTTATTAGGCTATATCCTAAAAAAGTACCGGATCCGTCGGGTATTGAATCCAAACGGGTACCTGTCCCATCTCTAGTTTATACCCTGAAGCATCAGTCCTGAACCTTATCGCAATTACATTTACAGACAAAATTTTGCGAGAATATGTCAACTTATACTGGTTGGAAATTTTAGAGATGCTCATGTAATATTTTCACATAGATGAGTAGATTTGCAATGATTCCGGAATGTCTTTTTAAATTGTTTGTCATTATTCAAAATTTCTCCGTAGGTAAAAAGGTTAGAGTTTAAGCGCTAGTCTAAACAACCCACAAGTCTGATATTAGCTGACTAAAAGCAAGCTGACACCGTATGAGAGGCTATCATTAAAGTGATATATTAAAAATTAATTTATAAGTATATAGACATTATATAAGTAAGTATATAGTCATTATTTTTCGTACCAAAAATTACATTTTTTGTCTAATGTCCGCATTTCCCTAAAAGTAGAATATCCGACATCCTTCTCTGTTTGTGAACAGTAATCTAATCTAGATTTACCTCTACTCCTCTTAGCTCCTGCTTCTGTTTCTAATAACTCCTTAACTAGCCTTTCAGGCTTGAGGTGTCCTACCAACCTATCTTCCATAGTGACCTCTGTTTTCCTACTCTTTCAAATTTCTATCCACGATAACCTCATTATTCACCTGTTTCTTTCATTTCGAACGCCTCTAACCTTTTTATATTTCTACTGATCCTTCCAACTTGAGTTATCTGACTTCCTATAAAATCATTAACTAGTTTTGCTCTTATCTTTATCCATCATTCCCTACATTACTATTTTTATCAATACCGATTCCATTTTATTTAAAGCTATCTCCTCCTTGCTAGATGCTAATACTGCTATATCATCTATAAATCTAAACAAACTAATCTTTTGCCCCTGTATATCTATCCCTATAATTGTTATGTCTTTAATGATGTTAATCGCGTCTTCGATGTATAGAATAAAAAGTAGTGTGCATCCTAGTCTGTTTCCCTTGCTAGTATTACTTCTCTATGTAACTGTTCAAGCTCTATAACCGCCTGTTGCTCTTTATAAAATTTATGTATCACTCTTCTATTTGTATGTTTCATCCCTACACTTTTAAGGATATTTAAAAGGTTTTTCTAAAGCTTCTTTATATTTGTGTCGATAGGTTTTGCTGTCGATGGTACATAACAATTCCTCATACCATAACCGAATCTAAGCCACTGGTACATAGCACTTATCTCTGGAAGATTTAGCATTTTTCATAAGCAATATGCGGACCTGAATATTGATATTAATTCAACTTGATACATCCACGTGCTCCTGAGAGAAAGGGTCCTGACATACATACAGACAGACAGACAAGCGGACAACAAAATTATCCCATAAGGGTTCCTTTTTTCTATTTAAGGTGCAGAACCCAAAAAATACAATTGGTTCTATTAAGCTTTCCTGCATTTATTTATTCTGTTTCAAAAATATTATTATAAGTATCTAGAAGCTATTTGTGTTAAATAATTCGTTATGGCGGTGAATAAATAGATGGATGAACGTGAAGAGAATATCACAGTAAACGCGTCCGTTCGTTGCGTTGGTGTCATGGCATACTGGATGAAACGGCGCGACACGACATTCACTCCATACTTTCTCGATGTTACTAAAACCAGGTNATATATCGAACATTCATTGGATGACTTCAGCACTTTTGAAAAGTAGGTTTTTGGAGCATTCTAAGTGACAAAAGCTTAACAAGAGAAAGAGATGTCGATAAATAATTATTGGCGCAAAACAACGATAAATTGAATTTGTACGGGAACAACGGGGGCTCCGGTTTTTGTCAAAAGCGAGAAAGAAAAATTACGTAACGACAACAGCAAGGAAAAAACCGATTTCAAACCCAGCACAATGATTCCAGTCGTTCAAAAGTCAGTCAGTGGTCAGTCGACACGGATTAGCTTAGTAGGTCATGCACGTATTTTAAAGCTGACTCGACAAAAATAAAAGGCGTTATGCAGCACGAAATCAGTGCTTTGTACTATAAATTATTAATTTGGTTTAATTAAAGAAAAAAATACCTTATAATGCCAGAAATTAAAAAAGGTCACACTTTCGGTAGTACTAATTTTAATTATTGCTTTCGTTTTGCATCAGAAGAAAGATCATGACAAGGACCAAATGCACTTATCTGACTTTTTAAAGAATGTTTTAAAGATCAGAATATATTAATTCTTCAAATAAGTTTTTGTTTAGGCTTGCGTATTTGGTCTTTGTGGTGCATATTCGGTCTTGTTCGTTCCTTGGTCTTGCTAGTATAAAGACAGTTTTGGTCTTGGTCTTGACCTTGCATGTCGCAAGACTAACACCAAGACCAATTTTGCTTATCACTAATATTTATTAATCTTTTGGTGGATTTATTTTTTTTTACAATTGAAGTAAACAAAAAGATTAATAAGGTTGTAGTATCGGTTCAACTATTACGAAAAGTTTTGAATTTTAGTACCTATCTCTGATTTGTTTTGTTTTTTATTTTCCTGCTTTCACTATTGTCTTCCTTGATCCTTTAGATTTCTGAGTATCATTACCCATATATTTTACAAAAGTGCACATTCGATAATAATTTGTTTACATTTGTACTGTAAAAAAGAAATCAGATGAAGTCAATCACAGGTGTGCAAAGGTATGATTTGACCTTCGCATTATGTATAAACGAACAATATCAAGGTTGGCGTAGTGTAGGTCCGTATTCCTTATGCGTTATTATTCTTATAGTACATATTTATTTATAAATACTGCAGTCCAATTGTTTATGATCTAATGATCCAATGACCGAAAGATGGTCTTTTTTTTACTGTATTTAGTTATTATTTGATGCCAAGAAACGTTAAAGGTTACATAACGTGGCATAACACTTAAATATGATGTCAATAGCCAGTAACGAGAACTATGCCCCAACACAAAAAAACGATTGGCTATTTATATGCTCTTTGTTTTTGTTTACTGGTTTCTTTACATAAATTTAATTTATGAATGAACTTTAATAACAAGAAAAAATAAAAAAAAAAAATGAATAAGAACTTGCTAGTCGATAGAAATAGATATGTACATATATACTTACAATGTTTGAAAGGAATAGCATGTCTGCAAAAAAATTGTTTTCTAAATCCAAAAATAGAAGTATTAGAGAAAATTAGTACGGATTTTCAACTATATTGTGCATGTAATTTTTTTTGTGCATAACGTATTAAATTCACAATATTCTTTGGCATTCATTTTTTCGAAAATTTATTAGGCTATATCCTAAAAAAGTACCGGATCCGTCGGGTATTGAATCCAAACGGGTACCTGTCCCATCTCTAGTTTATACCCTGAAGCATCAGTCCTGAACCTTATCGCAATTACATTTACAGACAAAATTTTGCGAGAATATGTCAACTTATACTGGTTGGAAATTTTAGAGATGCTCATGTAATATTTTCACATAGATGAGTAGATTTGCAATGATTCCGGAATGTCTTTTTAAATTGTTTGTCATTATTCAAAATTTCTCCGTAGGTAAAAAGGTTAGAGTTTAAGCGCTAGTCTAAACAACCCACAAGTCTGATATTAGCTGACTAAAAGCAAGCTGACACCGTATGAGAGGCTATCATTAAAGTGATATATTAAAAATTAATTTATAAGTATATAGACATTATATAAGTAAGTATATAGTCATTATTTTTCGTACCAAAAATTACATTTTTTGTCTAATGTCCGCATTTCCCTAAAAGTAGAATATCCGACATCCTTCTCTGTTTGTGAACAGTAATCTAATCTAGATTTACCTCTACTCCTCTTAGCTCCTGCTTCTGTTTCTAATAACTCCTTAACTAGCCTTTCAGGCTTGAGGTGTCCTACCAACCTATCTTCCATAGTGACCTCTGTTTTCCTACTCTTTCAAATTTCTATCCACGATAACCTCATTATTCACCTGTTTCTTTCATTTCGAACGCCTCTAACCTTTTTATATTTCTACTGATCCTTCCAACTTGAGTTATCTGACTTCCTATAAAATCATTAACTAGTTTTGCTCTTATCTTTATCCATCATTCCCTACATTACTATTTTTATCAATACCGATTCCATTTTATTTAAAGCTATCTCCTCCTTGCTAGATGCTAATACTGCTATATCATCTATAAATCTAAACAAACTAATCTTTTGCCCCTGTATATCTATCCCTATAATTGTTATGTCTTTAATGATGTTAATCGCGTCTTCGATGTATAGAATAAAAAGTAGTGTGCATCCTAGTCTGTTTCCCTTGCTAGTATTACTTCTCTATGTAACTGTTCAAGCTCTATAACCGCCTGTTGCTCTTTATAAAATTTATGTATCACTCTTCTATTTGTATGTTTCATCCCTACACTTTTAAGGATATTTAAAAGGTTTTTCTAAAGCTTCTTTATATTTGTGTCGATAGGTTTTGCTGTCGATGGTACATAACAATTCCTCATACCATAACCGAATCTAAGCCACTGGTACATAGCACTTATCTCTGGAAGATTTAGCATTTTTCATAAGCAATATGCGGACCTGAATATTGATATTAATTCAACTTGATACATCCACGTGCTCCTGAGAGAAAGGGTCCTGACATACATACAGACAGACAGACAAGCGGACAACAAAATTATCCCATAAGGGTTCCTTTTTTCTATTTAAGGTGCAGAACCCAAAAAATACAATTGGTTCTATTAAGCTTTCCTGCATTTATTTATTCTGTTTCAAAAATATTATTATAAGTATCTAGAAGCTATTTGTGTTAAATAATTCGTTATGGCGGTGAATAAATAGATGGATGAACGTGAAGAGAATATCACAGTAAACGCGTCCGTTCGTTGCGTTGGTGTCATGGCATACTGGATGAAACGGCGCGACACGACATTCACTCCATACTTTCTCGATGTTACTAAAACCAGGTCAGCAAACGAAAGCGAAAACGCGGACGTTTTCAAACAATAATAATTATTAACTAACACGAACATTTGAATACAATGCTTCGCACAATTTGACGGTTTATCGCTTTTTATTTTGGGTAATTTAGGTAATGAATGCCTGGTAATTGGGGCACTTGAGTTAATGTAAGGAATTTTTAAAGGGTCATCCAATGATTAAACTTTGTTCGAGTATTTGTTGTAAAAACGGGTTACACGTCGAAATTCCGCAACTGCTAATACTAGCGAGAGTATAAATTAATACTATTAACACAAAATGTGATTTATAGTGTAATAGAATTCAATTTTCATAATTGCTGCATAAAAAGTTAAGTGGAAATCTTAAATAAAAAGAATAATTAATGCTAACTATGTATCTGCGATATTGCTACAAATACAAGATTAATTCTAACGAATTTGATAAAAGATATCGTGAATTGTAAATCTTATGAAAAACAATTGAATATTGATGTACCGGAAAAAATAGCTACACGTGCACACGTGCCTGTTAATCGTCTGTCAAAGCCTTTTAAAATCTAAATTTTCGAATTATTCAAATATAAGATTTTAGGAATCAATTGAGTTTAAGGGTAACGCATACTGTCGAACGATAATTGGAAACTTTAAAACTCGTATGTACTTATATATATTAAAAATAAATTCTACATCATAGTGTACTCAAATTACGATATTTAAAAGAAAAAATTATATACTTTTGAAAATAACTTCTTAAAATAATTGGTAATACAAACCAAAAAGATCCACAGATTCGTGAAAACCTCCCCAAAAATTTATTAGATGGTGTTTATTCCCGTCTTCCTTGGTTTTAGTCTTGGTCTTGTTCATTTGGTCTTGGTTTTAGTCTTGGTCTTGTTCATTTGGTCTTGGTTTTAGTCTTGTTCGTTCGGTTATGATCTTGATCTTGCAAATATAAAGACAGTATTGGTTTTGGTCTTACATTTTCGCGAGACCACAAGGTCAAGGTCAATTCTGTTCATCACTGATTGAAAAAAGTATTTTAAACCGAGCTCTTCTACGTCAAAATCGTATGGCAAGAGATTGTTAAAGTACCTACCTAAGTATCTTCTACAAAATGCACGTCTACAGTTTTCTTTAAAAATGAACTCGATTTTGTGCCACCTATAAGGTATAGCTTCCAGCAACTTTATATTTAGTATTTTTCCTTTAGACTTGTTTCACTATGTTTTCGTAATATTCAGCAATTTAACTTCTAATTTGATTTATTTATTGTAAAAAATATGGTTATACATTTGATAAATAAAAGTTATTGTTCCTACTCATTTGGAGTCAGGCACCTTTATTTAGATAGACTTACTTCTAATCTCAGTTAATACTCTGCTAATAAATAATAATTTAAACAATGTATAAAATGTAGTAACCGTACGTATTATACGTCATCGTATAGGAAACCTCCAAATTCTCCGTAATTCGTTTTAATTACATGACATGCTACATACTTTCTCTTGAGAAGTTTGATGTTGTCCTTGTGCTATATTTTCCTATGATGATGATAGATAGGTACGGAAAAGTTAAGAGAACATGCCCTTTGCAAACGGGTGTTGGAAAAATGGGTATCAGTAAATCCTTGAATATGTCGCACAACAGGCATTTTCGTTTTCTTTATAAAATCGCTTTTGTCTTAATAAGAAAAGGTGGAAACTTTTGGTATGAAAATCGTTTGTGTATGTTGGTATAAAGGCAGATCAAATCAATATCAACAGTAACATCAAATTGTAACAGTTTTATGTTTGATTGTGATTATTTCAAAGGGTCAAAAACTGGGAAAATTCATTCATTTAAGTATGAAATGTATTATTATTTGATAATAATTTCACAAAAATAATGCAACATGCATTAATAATACGCACTTAAAATAGCTCATTCATTGTTAAGAACTACATATATACTAAATTTAATTAAATAACATTAATTAAAAGATAGTTTAGCGTGAATCTTTTTATTACAATCGTTTTTCTGGGTATAAAGTAATATTTGCATACAAAGAATTTTTAATCTATTGACCAAATTTTTAAACATTTTGAAAAGGTAGGTGAGTGTTATCGGCGAATTAGTAAATGCATGTGTTTTATCGACGAATTATTTTTTCCTTTTTTCCGTTATAAGGTCACATTCGAATTCATTCATAAAGAACGAATTTGTGATACATTGGCAGACCCAGCTGACTCGATGTGATAGCCTTAAACAACATAAATATAAAGGTAATTGACTAATGTTAACTGCATAATCTATGAATAGTATCTGGCACAAACAGTCATCACTCTTTTTAAATAAATACGTATAATATTGCAGACACACAGAACAAATGGAAATTAAAGAAGTACAACTTAAAATTTAAACGAATCAAGTCACTTATTAGTAATCAACGGTAATTCCCGGTTATCAAAGTCAAATAGAATTCTGCCAAAGTTTATCTTCGATTGTATTGTATCACAATGCTAATTGAAGCGAGTTTGAAATTAATTACGAGGTTTGACCAAAAAGTAGAGCATTAAATTTTTCGAATAATATAGTAGAATTATTAGGCCGGTTGTCCACGAAGCCTCTTAAACTGTGTTCGGGCAGTTGGGTGGGTGATATTAAAGTTAACCGATCCAGATCGAATCGTAAGTAATAAGCCCATTCTTCACCCAACAAGTTGTTTTTCAGTCTGTATAAGTAGATCCCACATAATTAGTGTATCTGTTACCGAAAATGAATGAAATATAGGAGTTGGATACAATTCCTAGAAAATTTAGAACATCTATAAAATATAGACCACTTCAAAGTATTTTATTCGATTAAGCTAACGTGCCTATCACGTTGAGGTTGGCTACGCCGGGATTCGTTTTCAGCAAGTGGATATCCACACAAGTGGACCTTGTTGAAGCATACGTAATCCTAAAATGTAGGATCGTCTTACAAATGGCGTTTACTGCGCCATTTGTAGTATTTTCTAAAACGCACTGTTAAGACAGCAGGTAAAAGTTGGTCTGTGTTCTGTCGGAGCTGAGTGCGACGCGCTGATGAGATCCAAGAAGATCGAAATCGCGATCCTCGTCTGGCAGTTTCGACAGAATATAGATCACTTCGAAGTACTTTATTCGATTAAGCTAACGTGCCTATCACGTTGAGGTTGGCTACGCCGGGATTCGTTTTCAGCAAGTAGATATCCACACAAGTGAACCTTGTTGAAGCATACGTAATCCTAAAATGTAGGATCGTCTTACAGATGGCGTTTACTGCGCCATTTGTAGCATTTTTTATTGTTTCAAAGCTTTTTTAATACACACATATTCTGGGAAATGTACACATTTCCTAGGAATTGTATGAAATTCCGACATTGTACAAGGAAATGTATAAAACTAGTGCTTTATGTGAATCAAATAGTCTAACATATCAGCCCTCCTCTATCTATCATTTACCTAATCAAACAATGACATTACCAATGCATATGAATTTTTAGTATGTTGTAGAGGTGAATATGCTGATCATTTTGATATATATACATATTGGGCACGGAAATGATAATGAAGCATAGTTATCGAACGTTGGAAAACAATATTTGGCGGCCTATGACATAAAATAGGCAATAATATGGCAAAGCGTTGGTGACGTCATTGTTTCGTTAGGTAGGTTTATGACAGATTGGAGCTTATTTAACGCCCCTGCTCGCCGAAGTCGGGCTGATATATTAGAGTATTTTATTCACAGAAAGCATTAGTTTTGTTCATTTCCTGGTACAATATCCGAATTTCATACAATTCCTAGGAAATGTATACATTTCTCAGGATATGTGTGTATTATAAAATCTTTGAAACAATATTATATACTTTTCCTGGGAACTGTAGACAATTCCTAGATTTCATACATTTGCGGTAACATATTTATGTAGTCAAAATGTTGATTTTAAGCAAAGTCGCTGCAGTTGTGTAATAAAAAGACGTAGGCGTTGACTGCATTGTTATTGGGTGTAGCCGCACATTGTCAGTAAAAATAACAGGGAAATAGATTAATGTGAATTCGTCACTTGTGACGACACAGATCAAATCCATGTACTGAATGTCAACAGGGAGTTTTCATGCACTAGCACTACATCCGTTAATAGGAAAAATGATAAAGCAGGTGTATCCGATCCGATCCGATCCGATCCGATCTTCACAATGCTTGCACCATTTTGTCGCAATACCTGCGATGTGCATTATCCAACTCGTCCTATGATAGCAGATATTACCACTCACTTGTATGTGTTCGATCATTATCGGCGAACTATGCCTCTTCCGACTTTAATTTAATCGGCTTCGTGGAGAACCGGCCTTACTGAATTCTAATAAACACTACAATGCGTTTCCAATTTATTACTGGAGCTTTTCGTTTTAATGGGTACTATTTAACGCGTGTGGTTGAAATTCAATCAATTTGCTTTCAATTCAAATAATATCTATACAATAACTTCTTTTGTAGACATTTTAAAACAGTCACAAGCGTAAAATTGGCGGCCCCGGTACGATTTCCTGACTATGAACTACTCTTTTCTACGTTTTTACTAACGGCAACAAATGGTTTTTATATTTCCAATATTTATGGCGGAGTACCCCATCTATTAAGCTTTTATAATAATAATACGAATAGAACGTACCACATGTTTAACGTTTACGTATTAATATAATGATTTTATGTACCGTAAGCATTCATTAACCATCAATAACTATTAGAAAATACGAGGGTGGATTGATAAGTTTCCGGCCTAACCAAGAGATGACGCCACTAGGCCTACCTTGAGGTGACATTCTATAGTACCATCCTTGGATAGCTTGTAGCTATAGTTTCAGCCCGATCTCCTTGCTAGTGTAGGTTTGACAGCACGCTGAACAAGACGCCTCTGTGGTTTTCGTAAAAATGGAAAAGCAGGAAAATCGTGCTGTCATCAAATACTTTTATTTGAAGGGGTTAACGCCGAAGGAAATTAAAAAAGAGATGGACTCAACACTGGGGACATCCTCCCCGTCATATTCAACCGTTAAGCAGTGGGTTTCCGAGTTTAAAAAGGGTCGTGTGAGCACCTCTGATGGGCCTCGCTCAGGACGCCCCGTTGAGGTCACAACTCCAGATATGATCGAAAAAATTCATCAAATAGTGCTGGGAGACCGCAGATTGAAAGTGCGTGAGATAGCTGAGACCTGTAAGATGTCATATGAACGTGTGCAACATATTTTGCACCAACATTTGCATATGGAAAAGCTCTGTGCAAGATGGGTGCCGCGTTTGCTAACAGTCGACCAAAAATTGATTCGAAAAAACATTTCTACCGCAAATTTGTCATTGTATAAGCGTAATCCAAGCGAATTTTTGCGTCGATTCGTAACCGTTGACGAAACGTGGGTCCACCACTACACTCCTGAAACCAAAGAACAGTCTAAACAGTGGATTGGACCAGGGGAACCAACTCCAAAGAAGGCAAAAACAATTTTTTCGGCGAACAAGGTTATGGCTACTGTTTTTTGGGATGCAAGAGGTATTATATACATTGATTACCTTGCAAAGGGTAATACTATCACTGGTCAATACTACGCAGACTTATTGCAACGTTTGAGCCACGAGGTGAAAATTAAACGACCTCATCTGGCGAAGAAAAAAATCTTGTTTCATCACGATAACGCACCAGCGCACACGTCAATCGTTGCGACGGCTAAAATCAACGATCTAAAGTTTGAATTGATGCCGCACCCTCCTTACTCTCCAGACCTAGCCCCGAGTGACTATTTTCTGTTCCCTAATCTCAAAAAATGGCTTGGCGGTAAGAGATTTGCGGACAATGAAGAAGTAATCGAAGCTGTAAATGGTTATTTTGAGGAGCTTGACGAATCAGTCTATAGAGATGGCATTAATAGACTGGAACACCGCTATGAGAAATGTATCAGCCTTGGAGGAGATTATGTTGAGAAATAAAAAAAAAAAATTTTTAAAAACCTTGTTTTTCTTGGTCAGGCCGGAAACTTATCAATCCACCCTCGTACATTTGTTAAAATTGCTTAAAATCTGAACAAGCAAGGTCTCATTTATAACTTAATAATTTGATCAATGCCTAAAGCAATCTCTTGGAGGATTAATCATATTTGTTAAGACTTCAACAGAAATTTTTCATTTCCTTGTAGGTCATTTTCGTACCGTCAGTACCTTTCAATATATTTCTATGTATAATGCACACTTGGTGTTCCTGTTATAATTAATTTAAACCTTCTAACTGCTGTTTTGATATTTCCTTAAGTTTTGCCATCAATATCAAAGAATATCTAATTAATCTATATATCGTAACAAGTTTAATGTCGGTAGTAATACTCTGTAAAGTACTTCTTTCAATGTCAAATAATTTCTATTCAACAGAAATTTTTCATTTCCTTGTAGGTCATTTTCGTACCGTCAGTACCTTTCAATATATTTCTATGTATAATGCACACTTGGTGTTCCTGTTATAATTAATTTAAACCTTCTAACTGCTGTTTTGATATTTCCTTAAGTTTTGCCATCAATATCAAAGAATATCTAATTAATCTATATATCGTAACAAGTTTAATGTCGGTAGTAATACTCTGTAAAGTACTTCTTTCAATGTCAAATAATTTCTATTATCTTCTTTAAAAAGAAAATAACATTTACATAAAATAAGTCCCAATTTATAACATACGAAACGTTTTTTTTTTTAATGTAGGTATTTATTTTTTTCTTTTAATAACACTTTGCCTTCCGTCAACTTCCTAATAACTATCTTTATCTTCACTCAGTTCGTTATAACAGTACCTAAATCATTCTATTACCTTTAGGTTTCTTCCTTTTCATTTTTGTATAAATTTAATATTTTTCTAATTATAATTTGCCACTTATTTTGGAACTTTCACAGTGTTCTCTTACTTAATATTTCCTTTTGTTTTCTTCGTCATATTTTCTTCTTCATTAAACACAGGCATTTTCGATTCAGTGTCTTTTCAATATATAATTTTTTTTTTAATATTCTGTTCCCATGATGTTTTTTTAATAATTTAGTTCTACGTACTTCGGAATTTTATGTTCTATGCATTTATCGGTTTCGTAATTTCCCGAATTTCATCAACATCTTTTAAAATCATTTCAAGTTTAGTTACTATAAGGATGAATAAATGTAAAATAATTAATTTTATCTCATACATATCTTCTAAACCCATTTACTACAGATTCTAGTTCCGCCTTTTTTTTTTATTAATGAGCAATTTAGTGAAAATTTGACAGTTCGTATTATCGTTTTAACAAGTAAACGTCCAGAGTATTGAGTATAGTTAACAGGTTGTGTTACTCAACATGCACAGGAATAAATCACTCCATTCACGTATATTACCACGACCTAACCTCAGAAGAATTTTATAAGAATAGGACAGTTTTCGCAAATACTTCTGCCCTGGCATTCGTCCAGCTCATTCAGCATTCAGTTTTTGCACATGTTTGCTCAATTGTTACAGTCTTATTTACAGCATATACGAGGGTGGATTGATAAGTTTCCGGCCTGACCAAGAAAAACAAGGTTTTTAAAAATTTTTTTTTTTTATTTCTCAACATAATCTCCTCCAAGGCTGATACATTTCTCATAGCGGTGTTCCAGTCTATTAATGCCATCTCTATAGACTGATTCGTCAAGCTCCTCAAAATAACCATTTACAGCTTCGATTACTTCTTCATTGTCCGCAAATCTCTTACCGCCAAGCCATTTTTTGAGATTAGGGAACAGAAAATAGTCACTCGGGGCTAGGTCTGGAGAGTAAGGAGGGTGCGGCATCAATTCAAACTTTAGATCGTTGATTTTAGCCGTCGCAACGATTGACGTGTGCGCTGGTGCGTTATCGTGATGAAACAAGATTTTTTTCTTCGCCAGATGAGGTCGTTTAATTTTCACCTCGTGGCTCAAACGTTGCAATAAGTCTGCGTAGTATTGACCAGTGATAGTATTACCCTTTGCAAGGTAATCAATGTATATAATACCTCTTGCATCCCAAAAAACAGTAGCCATAACCTTGTTCGCCGAAAAAATTGTTTTTGCCTTCTTTGGAGTTGGTTCCCCTGGTCCAATCCACTGTTTAGACTGTTCTTTGGTTTCAGGAGTGTAGTGGTGGACCCACGTTTCGTCAACGGTTACGAATCGACGCAAAAATTCGCTTGGATTACGCTTATACAATGACAAATTTGCGGTAGAAATGTTTTTTCGAATCAATTTTTGGTCGACTGTTAGCAAACGCGGCACCCATCTTGCACAGAGCTTTTCCATATGCAAATGTTGGTGCAAAATATGTTGCACACGTTCATATGACATCTTACAGGTCTCAGCTATCTCACGCACTTTCAATCTGCGGTCTCCCAGCACTATTTGATGAATTTTTTCGATCATATCTGGAGTTGTGACCTCAACGGGGCGTCCTGAGCGAGGCCCATCAGAGGTGCTCACACGACCCTTTTTAAACTCGGAAACCCACTGCTTAACGGTTGAATATGACGGGGAGGATGTCCCCAGTGTTGAGTCCATCTCTTTTTTAATTTCCTTCGGCGTTAACCCCTTCAAATAAAAGTATTTGATGACAGCACGATTTTCCTGCTTTTCCATTTTTACGAAAACCACAGAGGCGTCTTGTTCAGCGTGCTGTCAAACCTACACTAGCAAGGAGATCGGGCTGAAACTATAGCTACAAGCTATCCAAGGATGGTACTATAGAATGTCACCTCAAGGTAGGCCTAGTGGCGTCATCTCTTGGTTAGGCCGGAAACTTATCAATCCACCCTCGTAAACCTATAACGATCTATATAGGTTTACCGTTATTGCTGGAAATCTACGAATTTTCTCATACTGCGTTTCATATTAGAAAGGAACGTGGCAACTAACAACATAAAAACTATAAGTAATTTGATTTCGATTTCAAGCTAACAATAAGTACTAAGTTGTAATTTAATTAGAATAATAATGCCCTGTCCACACATTTTAAGTTATAATAATAATAATTTATTTAATTTCTTTACATGCCATTATGGCTTTTGCAAATTGCTCCTTATACATGGAATTTATCCTTACAAAGGTTTCTACACACATTGTCCTTAAACCAGTTACATGCTACTTTGTGTCTATTAAACTTTCCAATTCCATACTACCCTCTCTCGTTCCTGTTCTTACATTCTATCTACACTTGGCCTATCTCTGATCCTCGTCTCCACAACTAACACATACTCACACATCCTCTCACAAATTATTCCTCTCAATTTTTCAACTATTAGATTTTTCTTTTCATCGTCTATCCTGCCTCCCCTCCATTCGTTTACGAACTTTCCTATCCCTTCTCCTTGTATTCCTTGTAGCTTCCTTACAATAAAACAGGTGGACCAGTGTTTGTATTCTTGATTCGCTTAGTCTGCATCCCCATATCTTAAATGCTTTTTCGTTAGCAGTTCTAGTCCAAATCTCCTTATATTCTTTATTTTTGCTAACGCTATTTAGAAACCCTGCCCCATTTATTTCGGGTATTATGTCCCTGTATAAATTATTGTAGCTCTCAGCTTCCCCCATTTATTCAACTCACCCACAATTATTCTCACAATGTCTCCCTGTCCCCTTTTCTCCCATATTGTTCTACAAAATTCCGTTGATTCTATTTCCTGTAGTCCCTCCTGCGTCTTTTGCTTCCTTTTTAACGGCTTATTCCTTAATATTGCTCTCATTTCTTCTAACAGAGATATTTTTGTCCATCTGTCATTCTCTATACCTATCACAATTTTAAAATATATAGACGCTCTTTCTCTAATTTATAATTAAATTTTGTGATGGGGAAGGCAATTGGAAACCACCACGTTATGATACCCTGAGTAGGCGTCTGCTGGGGTTAAGCACTCCGGAAGTAGAATAGTCCCCACCATTGGGATGCCCGGGAGAAGACCACCTTGGAGGATGCCATCAGTAGATCAGTACCAGCAGTGTAGTATTTCATGAGTCGGAGCGTGGAATGTTAGAACCAAATAAAAATAAAACGAAAATATTGGTAACCAAAAGAAGGGAAAGTAGGGAAAGGGTGAATATAAAAATAGGAGACGAAAATTTAGAAATCGCTGATTATCGGTATATAGGAAGTCAGATAATTGTTAATGGAAGACATATAAAACAAAGGATAGCGCAGGGTCCGGCGGAAGAGGAGGCATTACAAAGAGTAGGAGAGCAGAAACGCTATGGAAGTCAATAAGAAATAGACAAGATAGGTTAGTAGGACACCTTCTCAGGCATGAAAGGGTAGTTAGTGATATATTGGAAACAAAAACAGGAGTTAAAAGGGGTAGAAGTAGACCTAGTAGATTATTGTTCAAAAATAGTTAAAGATGTGGAATGTTTTTAGTTCTTACTCTTAGAACTGGAGACCCTATGATGATTATGATGTCGAAACATCAAACCGAGACAATGTATTTAATTGTGAGCAATAAAATACTTTAGTAGACGTACTTATTTAACAATTTCAGTATAAACATCATTCTACGTGTATGTATGCATATACGGAATATGGGATATGTGCTTAACCTGCATATTTTATTAGAATTAGATAATTTGATCATGGTGCGCCATCAAAATTTACTATCCATTTAAACGGTGTTCCGGTTGAGAGGTTATATAGTTTTATCATTGCCTCCAGTAACGTAACTACTTATCACTGCACCTGGTCGAAACAACCTTGCTTTTCTTGCACATTCTCACCCGCCGAGCTCTTGCTCTCTTATGTGTCCCCAATATTTGCCACTACATACGAGAGGCCACTTGAAAAAAATAAAGATTATTTAAATATTGATCATTTCCATGTACTCCCTGATGAAGGTATAGCAACGTAAACAAAAATTTGACCTACTACCAGATGATAAATTTAGTCTTTATTTAAATTAAATTCAACGTCTTCAGGGATTTGTTTGATCTTTTTTTCGACCTCTTGTACACGGCTTCAAGTTTTTCTTCTTTGGGAATAAGTAGCTCATCATCATCATCATCATCATCATCATCATCATAAGGTCATCAGTCCTAAGACTGGTTGGACATGTACCTCCACTCTTTCCTATCCTGAGCTAAACTTCGCATTTCCCTTAAACTAGGACAGCCCACATCTTTAACTATCTGCGAAGAGTAATCTAACCTAGGTCTACCTCTACCCCTCCTAACTCCTGTTTCTGCCTCTAATATGTCTCTGACTAGACCTTCATGCCTGAGAAGGTGTCCTACCAACCTATCTCGCCTATTTTTTATTGACTTCCATAGAGTCCTCTGTTCTCGTATTCTTTCCAATACCTCTTCATTTCTAACCTCTTCTACCCACGATATCCTCATCATCCGCCTATAACACCACATTTCGAACGCTTCTAACCTTTTCTTTTCCGCCGCTCCCACTGTCCATGTTTCACACCCGTAGTAGCTACGAAGGATATATCGGACGAGTGAAGAGGGTGAGAAATTGTTGTTATGTCATTTTCTGTCAAAAACTGGATAATATTTATTGCTACGTAAATAGGAATTTTGTCATAATGAAATAAGTTCTATCTGGCTGCCTTAATTTAGGTCGTTCTTTTCCTCAATGCTTGACTGCCTCACATAATCGCCGCACGACTTTAAGGTAAAAGTCGTTTAAGGCTTAATATAAAAGAAATAAACCTCCATTTTCGTAACATGGGGAAGAATTCTTTCCCTGTGTAACTTTTGAAAAAAAAATAAGATCAGGTTTGTCTGTTTTGCAGGACATTCACGCTTTCTTTTTCGACCTTTTCTGTTTTAATATGAAAATTAAAAACGCATCAATGTTTTAAGATGTTTGCTACGAAAAATAGCTTCGCAGTTAGTATTTTTTGTTCTAGAGAAAAATCCCAGGTGATGCACGTTTTTTTAACTTCTGTAGCCATTTTAGAATTATTTTACTGATTGTGGATTGTAATTTACATATCTATTTGTTCTACGATTTAATAGCTGTGTGTTGGGGTACGTAACCTATTTTTTTACAATTTTTTATCCCCCGTCTCGATGTCCACCCGTAGCATATGCCAAGACCCACCCTCTTCCTTTAGTTTTCACGTAGAAATTTGGAAATATGGTTTCGAATAATTTTTTGTAAACAAAAAGTTTTGACTATAGCTCGAAAGAGCGCGAGATTTCCCTAGACAATATAGACTACTTACGAAAACCTAAGCCTATTCCTCCCCATATAACCATGCGTGGTATTTTTTTAAAATTCCCTCCCCCCAAATGGGTCACGCAGTGTGGGTACGTTCCCTTATGTTAAATAAATGCTGTATTTTATCGGTCAATGTTATGTGCTGCCCATTTAAAAATTCCCCATTATTAAATACATACTTTACCTTATGACTATACTTTGCTTAACGAATAAATACGTACGTGTGTGAATACAAACAAGTAAAAACAGTAGAGAGATGTACTGTTTTACTGTTAAATTTAAAACGCCTAACGGAAAGCCCGGCCTGGATCTAGGCCTATTGTTGGACTGAAAGTTTTACCAATTTGTTATCTAAGAGAGCTGTAACGGGATAGCTATATGGAACTACATTAAGTATACAGAATTGTTGGCATCATCGTTGCGTCGCTGTCTGGATCTAACACTAACAGCGTTGCATTTTCACCTTGAATTTTAACGAGCACCAGTAGAAAAGTGAAACTTTACAATTTTGTTAGAGAAATTTTTTTAACTGCCTACGATTCTGTCCGAACAATTACCCGCAACAATTTCGTCTACCACAGACAAAAATATGTTTGCCTCACATATTAACAGTTACCCATTTAGGAAAAGTATAAAAACGTATTATTTAACTAATGATCCCGAATTTTAAAATTTGTTTCGTCGAAAATTAGAATATGGTTTGTGTTATGTAATGGAATTCATATTTTTTTCCCGACATATGCATACGTATATAGTGGAACTCGCTTGAAATAAGTAAATTCATCTTTATATTTAAGAACTTTTTATTCTATGTATTATTGTACAAGATACATGAATATCGAATGAGATTTTTCGTTAAACTATGGAAATTTGTAGTACCTATTAAGTACAGTTTACCGGTAAAATATATCATTGTGGCAGACTGTAATTTTCCACATATTTTGTAGAGCTTTTTTCCGGGAAATCGGATAATTGATCGAATTGCGGCTATTATTACAAAATTAATCTTTTTACTACAAATTCAGTACAAATTAGCCACAAATATGATGCCAATTACAGCTTCAGATCTGCTGAAATAATATGGTATATGTATGGTGTGCTAATTATCATTTATATCATAAGATTCACTTTCTACAACTTCTACAAAATTAGTTCTCCAAAATTAATTCTTTTACTACCAATTTACTGCAAATTAGCTGTAGGTACGAAAATTATACAACGTTTAGATACACAAATTACTCATATATGTTTATTTGCTAAATTATGTCTATATGCGAGGGTTGAATATGTGATTTGCTAGCATGATACACATAAAGGTTGGGTAATATCAATTCGTAGCTTCACTAAGATGAAGTTTGCAACGCGGTTCTAAATAAACTCATTTAACTATTCAGATATTGATGTGAAAATTCGTCTTTAATTTTTATCCACTATAAATTACATTAAGTTTATGAGGAAAAATTGTTTCTGTTGTCACACCCTCGTTCTTTGACTCTACGCACCAATGCTCTGTCCATTAAGCTGCGAAAGCCAAAAGTCCCGGGTTCGATTCTCGGCTAGGGTGGGACACAGCAACAATAATTTTTTTTAATGGTGGATCAAAATTAATGACGAATTTTCACATTAATATTTAACAGTTTCAAAGTGTTTTGTGTAGTATTTAGATTTTTTTTTATAGCACATCTTTTAGGTTATAGCTTTACATGAATTTTTTCAAATCACCTAACCTTCCCCGAATTTTTCGAATTTAGGTTTCCATTATAAATATACTTTTAATTTTATACAATATTGTAGTAGTATGTTCTCATATTTATTATCTACTAGCTGCTCGCCCCGTCTTCGACCGGGGATTTTAAACTTATTTAAACAGAATAATTATCGCTGCTAAAATGAAATGACATATGATGACATTGAATGTTCATTATTATCTCCTTTATTTACTTTAGATCTTAGGCTAGGTTTTTTATAAAATGCATATAAAAAGTAAAATAAAAAATACAGTACAAAATATAAACACAGTATAAAAAACCTAACCTAGGGTGCCGCCAGCAACGGGGCAGGGCCCAAGCTACCGGCGGTTAGGGCCGCAGAGAGAGGAACCTCCTGACAATGCGCGCCGTGTCCAGGATTACCGCCTTCTGTATCTGGCCCTTGATCCAGCCATCCAGCGAGAGATTATTATTATTATTATAATTGACTACGTTTTAGTTACAAATCATTTGTATGGGAAAAAGAAAAGGGCTATTTTTAGGGTTTTTCCAGCAATAATTCTAATTTTTCTCGCTGTAAAAACCATCCTTGAACTTCAACGAACATTTTAAAAAAAGATTTGGCCAAATTGGTCCAGGCGTTGTTGAGTTATGCGCTTACCAACACATTTTGCGATTCATTTTTATATTATAGATAAATGAAATGGATAATGAAACATAATTATTTTATTAAAAAGGTAATGTGCCAGGTAATGTAATTAATTTATTAAAAAGGTACAGTTACAGTAACAGAACTTTTTTGTTGAAAATAACTCGAGAAAGCTGTCATAATATTGTTGTTGTCATAAGCCTATTAGTAAAACAAACCCAATATCTTGTGGGGGTAGTTTTAAAATAATGACTAAATGTTTTCGATACTCAATACTACATGGAACATTTTGGTAGAGATAGCAAACAAATTTACTGGCCAATTTCAGACGCTATCTGTGGAAGATGTACGATGTCAAATAACATTATATTTTTCCAACGTGAAAAACTAAAAGGAGTGCATTGGGCACCTACTGTAACATACTACATACATAATATGTTTAGGTACATACATGTGCTTGTTTACCTACATGTAGTATAGTATGTAAGCTCGGGTCTATAAGCTCGCTAGTCTTATAGCAACTATATTTAAACCTTGGCAACGTCGTCAAGTTCGCTATACATATAGCAAGTCAGCGCCAGCGATAGCTATGCGTTTGGAAGCGCGTATCTGCGCCTATGTATGTGTACGCGTATGCATGTGTGTGTGTGTGTGTGTATTTTGTGTACGCAGCAGCCGAACCGCGGTCTTAGGCACTTTCACTGAATTCTGGGTTATCCACGTGTCTTCGGTTTTTTATCTCATTTTACTGGGCATTTTATTTTAATCTCGGGTTTGCTTGCTCACTACGACGGAATCTCCATATTACGTCGGGTATATATATGTATATGTGTGTATTTAGCGGTGTGGCACGACATGTCTTTGGTAACTGCGCTGCATCGGCGTCATTCGACCCGGCGCTAAACTTCTTATCATTACTATCATTTTTGTTCCATTTGTACTTACATAGATCCCGGTTAAAGCGATACTGATTGTGAGGGAATTCCAATTTCATGCCGGCCATTTTCCTGAAAAACGTGAATACGTTTCTCTGAAATATTCAGGAAAATGGGAAATGGGTGGGAAATGTCATTAATTGGTATGCGATTTGAGTAGTTGAGAGATAGTTAAAGCAAGAGGTGTTGAATATTTATTACTAAAGCAGGTCCACCTTAAGTCTATAGAATTTGTTTTTATAGAACGCCCTTTTAATATAAATAAAATCAAAGCCAAAATGGGGCTAAAACTTTTTATTATTGAAAACCACTGCTAACGTTTTGCCCTAAAGTATCTTGATTTATTAAGACTATCAAATAATAGTATTGATAACAATAACAGATTTTGGCTTTGATTACTTAACTATATTCGTATAATTTAGAGTTTAATTCTTTTAAATTTCCCTACACATATCTTTTTTTCTTGGCTAACCGGTTATAACTATGACTGACTGAAAGATCAAAAATGGTTGAAAATATATACGAATTTCCGTACGGTTATTGTATTGTCCTGTTTTACCTTTTATAATTTTTCCAATGATTGCAAGATCAATTTGTTGTCCTTTAAGAATTATACCCTCTCAATTAATTAATCTCCCTGTACATTCCTTATTTTATCTAGTGCACATTCCCGTCAGTATCGATGATGCACTTCATTTATTTATTGACATGTCCTTTTCAGATAGTTAACGATAGCAGTAAACGTGAAGATCCGTTAGAAATTGTTGCTTGCGCAATAAGTACATATATTTAGTTGGTAGTAGTGTTAACCACTTTAACTACCTATTTAAATGTATCTACCTACATCCAAAAGAAAACTCAGCTAACCTTGGCTTAAAATTAAATTAGTAGCTTTGCTGCACCGCTGCAGAGTTAGTTTTGCTTTGTTTACCGGCAGGTAACCAACCGGTAGATAAACAGAACTTTAAAAATACTAGAAAATTTCTCTAGTTGTTATAAGCGATTTACTATGAATAAAAAGGCAAGGCAAAATATTCTCGGAATATTTTTTTATTGTCGTAATTTTTTCTTTTTAAGTATCACCAGCGAAAATGCATAACTTGATATACGTGTTAGATATTTTTCTTCAATTACGTCTATTTGAAAATATCTCCTGCTTCATCCGCAAACTGACCCAAACTAACAACCCTCAAAGTCTGTTGAACAAACCGTAACACCTCTCAAAAGCGTTAAATTGCATTTATTACACTTGTATATTGTACTATATTATTTATACGAAGAGTTGTCTGAAAGTATTTGTACGAATTTCCATATACAACGTCATATTTTAAGTATTTGTCTTCACAAAGCTTTGGAATCATGAGAATCCTTTTGAAATATATTTTGTACGTTTTTGTTTACAGCTAACAGACGCTGCGATGACAACCATTTGTCAAGCATTAAAAATGCTGCATTTTTCATAAAATTCTGATTTTTTTGAAATACTGATAATAGTTCTCACAACTATTATAGAAATTCGTTTAAAAATGCAGAAACAGAAAACATTCGTCACTGCATCGTTAAAACAAATCTTTATAGCCAGAATAATAAATTTATCCCACAAATCGCTATTATTTTTTTAAGACGCATTTGATTGGTTATATTGTCCATAGTCAAAGTTTATTACTTTTCACTTATAGTGTCGCAATTGTTTATTTATTGTTATTCATATTGTTAAGAAGAACGCGTTATTAGCGTATTTTCGCCTTTATCTGTTATAAGAATGCGCAACAAAAAATTGTTATAAAAACAGCCAACTACGTGAATTGTTATTTTTTAATGTTCCTTTTTATTCAATGACTGAATATCACGCGTTTTCTAATTCAGAAAAAAAACCTGATAAAATCGGCTGCACTATTCAGCTTGTGATTCATGAAACTGCACTCGTAATAATCTAACAAAAATGGTATAAAGAAATATAGGTATCAAAGGTTTTATTGTCACTGCAGGTTTAGATTCAGACTGTTTTCTTGTTTTAGGACCTAAATGCTAACACAAAGGATATAATTGAAATAATCAGTAAATACTAAATCTACTCTTCTGTAGTCATTGTGATAAACATTTTAATTCTTTAGAAGACAATAGTTACGAAATTGCACGAATTAGGCGGACCAGGTTATTAGTTTTTATTATATGCATCACTTCTTCATTCACGTATATCAAGCTGTCATGACAAGGTTGTATTTCTTATTTCTAAAGTCTACTATACTTTGTTACCAAATGGAAAAATATGTTGCTCCAACCGGTTACCGGAAAATTGGTGAAAAGCTAGCCTGATATCAAGTTGACACTACATGTAGAAATGGTGTACTGAGTTACTGTAAGGGTTATAATTTGTCGAAAATTTATCGTCCGTCTATCCTCCATCAATCTACCAAAAAACAAATGGAAAGTTGTATCTCGAAATAGAAATATCGTAGAAAAATACTGACAAATTCGCGACAGATTATGGTCCTTACAATATTTTTCTACAATATTTGTATTTCGATGTACCATACTAGCTTTAAATCACCTTCCTCTGATGTGGTCACATGATCAGATGGAAGCTAGAATCGCTTCAAAAAGAGCAAAGGAATCATCTTCCAGTGACAAATTATAGCCTTTACCGTATTTTTCTACGGCATTTGTATTTCGAGATACGTCGCGGGCAGTGCCAGTTTGATATCAGGCTGGTATTTCGTTTATTTTCCAAAATATTTGAGTTCGGACTAAATCAGCGATGAACATCGATGGACATCGCTTACTAGAAGTGGCATCTCGGACACATTAGTTGCAATCAGTTGCGATGACTGCTATGGATTTCTGAGGCCATCATTTTGAAAAATTGCTATGTTTACTTACAAATCGTGCAATTGTTGATGTTAACGTATTTTTTTGTTTTGTAATAATTGATGTGATAAATGCTCGATAATGGACTCTACTATTTATAATTACAATGGAAATCAGTTGACACCTAATGTACATTTGCCAATCAATTATTCAGCAACTGCAGTATTTCTTCAGCAAGAAAATTATTTATCATATATTCCATTATAATCATAGAACTATTCAAAAACACTATTATTTTAATCACATAAAAAAGGTAGAGTTATGTCCAAACTTGTAAACATAACCAATACTAAAACCAAGACCGAGCCTAAAACCAAAATCGAATATGCAAGACTAAGATGAAATACACGCATGACTAAATGAAAAATTATTGCTTTACTAGATCTGAACACTAAATATAAAATAAAAGAAACTTTACCACTGTTTGAAAAAAGGGATTTACAAGAATGTCCTCGGGTAAGTGTTGCTTGTTCTTATGTCTATGATAACACATGGTGAAATATACAAACCAATTTTTTTTTCGTTACGTTTTACTTCTTTCAAGTACCTTGTACTATTTGGTCGCTAAAACGTCAATTTATGCGTTGAAGGGTTAATTTATGCATTGGAAAAGGGTAAGTTCTCTAGTTATCATAACCATCGACACTATTTTCTTTAAAAGTCATGACAAGCTCGCATGTACAATATAAAATCTCAGCATTCGGAGTATATAAAAAGTATAATACAAATTTAAATGATATATATATACTTATATAGCAACTATTTACAATAAATTACTACTTTCCGTTCTAAAATACATAGTTTTTATCGTTGAAAATGTTTAGAAAATGATGCAAACCTTACTTAATATTGCCACTCTGTTGGTGTAGATGTTAAAGTGCGCTCGCTATTGCGTGCGGCTTCTTTTGTTATTGTTTTCCAAAATGTGATAGTCCAAAATGTTTCCCATCGTAGAAATGATATTTTGATTATGATGCGTGCGTTATTGTAAATTTAAACAAATAATAAGAACAGTGCTCTTGGTTATGCAAAACAACTTGTGTACAAGCTGGAGCTCTTAGCAACAACGATTTTTTGCAAATTCAATGTATATCCTAACTTATCAGGGCCGGCCTTCCAATCTCTACAATTGTCTAACTGAAAGGTTTTCTGGAAACAGAACGAAATTTTATTTACATTAAACTAGATTTATTATTGCTTTCGAGTAGAGGTATACAAAATGAATTTTTATTCATAGGCAAAAGAACGTTCTTATAAACTTTGTTATTCAATCTGTTAATTAGTTAATTAAAAATATTATTTGCGTTTTTTCAAATATTTTTGTTATGTTGACGTTGTTTTAGTAATAAAAAAAAACTACTTGGTGGTCATGAAGTACGGTTCTGTTGCCTTATTTATGTTTTTCATGATCTTTGTTGAAAATTATTGTTTGCATCACCTTTCTAAACCAGTTCAAGTTCAAAACTGATAAATCAAACTTTAAAAAAAATTAAATTAACCTTTCTTTATTAAGTAATTGAAATAAGTTCACAAAACGATGTCAGAAATTTACCGTGTACATACACAATAACCTCCCGTGGTAGGTACACATTAAAATAGCAGTTTTTTATAATTCTATGAACCCTAAATTTGAGGACAATATAGCCGTAATTTGGTGTTTTCGTTAATGATTGCTACAGTAGGTAGAATATAAAAGAAACAAAGAAATTGGCTAATTAATTTAAGAACAGAGTATATCGAAAATGTCGTGTTAGGAAAGGAAATCATAAGATTATTCTCCGCACGAAATTCATCGGAGAATAACTAGCACCATCTGAAAACAAGACCCCGAGGGCTGAGTGCCGGAGCGTCATCGATGAGAGGCTTACAAGCAGGAGATTGAGCATGACGTCCATTTGGACTGGTCGGAACCGAACTTACCAAACGTCTCTCTAAAAATCTACTCTGGGTGGAAGGTTGGTTGCGGCGGAAAACAAAACGTTAGAAGCGTTCGAAATGTAGTGTTACCAGCAAATGATAAGGATACCGTGAATAGAGAAGGTTAGAAATGAAGAGGTAGTAGAAAGAATGGTTAAGGATATGGCTTGTTCTAGTTTTAGGGATATGCGAAGATTAGCGCAGGATAGGAAGGAGTGAAGGTGCGTGTCCAACCAGTCTTAGGACTGAGGAACTTATAATGACGATGATGATGATGCCTAATAGCAATGATACGCTAAAACATAGGTACGCAGAACTACTGTAAATCTAGGCAGGGTTGATATAGCATAGCATAATGCGATTTATATTGTCAACTAGCTGACCCGGCAGAGTTCGTACTGCCTCAATCGATACATAAAAGACCTAAACTTTTGTATGAAATAAACTTGGTTGTCAAATGTCAAATATTATGGTTGCGTTCAGAAATTTAATTTGTGACAAAACTTGAGATTTATCAATCTACATAAAAATAATCTGAAAGATAGTTAACAACTTTCATATTTATTCACCTTTTAAACCTTCTCTGGACTTCCACAAATAATTCAAGACCAAAATTAGCCAAATTGGTCCATCCGTTCTCATGTTTTAGCGAGACTAACGAACAGCAATTCATTTTTATATATATAGATAGATTAACAAAATCGGAGCATTTAGTCAATCATCGATATTGCAAGGACCAATGAAATTGAAATGAAATAAAAAATATAAAAAAAAATATTTCTTTTATTAGGCACCTGAAGGTACTTCACTTAACACGCTAATCGTAAGTGAAAAAAATCAGTTAGTAACTATCACCAGAAGTTGATAGGTGCTTAACCAATTTCCGCTTAAAAGGTTGACCTACTGATTCCTCTTATTATTCGCTAAAAATACAGTACATGCAGACGCGAACATAAAAGTAAGTTTTTACCGGTATAATGATTATTAACTTTTGTACAAGCCTGTAAAATTAATAGGTCACATGTACCTAAACTGTACAGTTAAAGAAACAGCTATATTTATTATTTAATAACAAGTAAATTATTGATACGTAACAATGAAAACAATAACATTTTCTTTAAGGACTCTCGAAAACATTTGTAGCTTCTCTTTTTTTCGATAAGAGAACTGCTGTCAATAAGTGACAGCATAGTTGCTACATGTCATCAATTTTACTCTGACCCCTTTCTGATAGTCTGGGTGTCCACCGATATAAAGTGCAATCGATACATGTCCTCTCATAACTTCTTGTGTGATTATCACCATTTTCCTTTACGAAAATTTTTCGTAACTTTCCCCCACCTGAAGAAAAACATTAGATCGCAAGAAAACTTCATGAAACTTGCGAAAAAGGATATCGGAGAAAAGTTAAGGGTGCTAATAGCACACCATCAGCATATCAAAACTTTAAATATTTTTCTGATAACCAGCTGCTTTTTTAAAGTTATTTACAAAAATTCTAGAATTCAATTTTCATATTGTGCAGCAAAATACATTTTCGGATTTTCCAGTCCAAAATTGATTAGTAACTATCGAATACAAACAAATTTATTCTAGTACATAATGTATGGTAGAAATAACAGACAAACATATCACGGTAAATTTAGTAAAGTTTGACAGAAAAAAACATTGATTTGTTGTAAGAGGTCTATTTGCAGTAAGATTATGCAGAAAAACCGAATTGGAAAATTTATCTTAGCGGGGACGCTGAAACTACCCCGTCTAAATTTTTCAAGTACGCAATAATGATTATGATATTTCATAAGCTATTATAATAATTAAGTACTATTTTACTGAAAACAGTTATAAAATTTAATAAAAATATATTAAAGTTAATAAAACTTTGAAAATCACAAAAAAAAGATAAAATTTGTGAATTTTAACGTGTCTTTTCTTTTTCATGGATTAAAAAAAATTTCACCCTTGCCCAGCTTATTCATGGCATGTAGTATTCTATGGGTAGGTATTCATTTCAAAAACAAATATTAAAAAAGAAATTGTATCAGCAAATATTGACTTGATGATTTCCACCCCTCGAACAGGGAAATGGGAAAACATACTTGACAAACAATTCGAAAATTCAATTGATGGTACATATCCTTATAACGTTCCAAAATTCTTGTTCGACAATTTTTTTCACACGATTTTTCAAGTTTATCATTAGCGCGATTACGATTTTTTTCGACTAGGCGCAATTAACAAGAACTTATCAATTGTATTTTATGTTAGGTATAAAAATAATTTTAATCTACAGTAGCTATAGATTTCGGTAATGAAGCACTTTTTTCTCTGTTCGGCCTCGGATCGACCTTGTACACGAAGAGCAAAGAGTATCTTTTCTCATAAAGAGAATCAATTTTAATTCGCGGGGGATTTGATATACATGTCGCTCAATTGAAGTTCAACTTGCATCATCTTCCTTTATCGAGTAATTAAGCTGATATGCTGATTTTAGTTTGTAAATAAAACAGCATAATGTTAAAATAACAAGGTGATAAAACTTTTCCTCTTAAGTTAATCAAAATTCAGAACGAAATACAAAATTTTTGTTACGAAAAATGGAATCAAGGAAATACGATAATGCTTTTAGCTTCCTGATAAGAGTCTTTTCATTAACATCTGGTGGTGAAACCATTAGAAAGCGAGTTTTATTATACTGTGACCAGGTTTCGTTTTCAAAGTTATTAACTTCCAAATGGGAAGTTATACTGATGAGTTAAATTTTGTGAATCCCAAATTTTGACATATCTTCACGTTTCAAGGCCCCTAGAGTCGAATGCTACAATTTTTAAGCGGAGGTCTGTGTATGTGTGTGTCACCCTGTGTATATACGTATGTGCATATGTACGTTCGGAATTATTTTTGCATTCGACACATAATTATGCAACTTGAAATTGATTATGTTTTTAGAAAAATTGGTTGACATTTTTTCTGGATTTTAATAAAGCTAAAAGAGCAAATTAGTTGAATTTTGCAATGTATAAATTGTACTGTTTATTGATGCAGAATCCAAACATCTTTTGAGTAATATTACTACTACTATTGCATGGTAGGAACATATGAATAAAAAAATTCTGATGACGCCAGGCGTCCGCTCGGTGCCATCCGTCCGATATCGATGTATGGCGCGTACCTTCACAGGACTATTAACATGACAAGAAAAATGTACGAATACATAGCAATAGTATAATAGCAATAAAAATGATGATAAATGGAACATATGGTATATTTATTCTTTCATTTGTTCTTGGAAGCGGATTATCACGAAAGTAAGATCAGAACAGATTGCAATTACATTAAAAGCGTTTATTTGCAATATTTAGTATCATTACATCCAAGACGTAATCTTATTTTTATAAGCGGCACATTCTTCCTTTTGTTTAATTTAGTTCAAATATTCAAATATTCTGTGGAACCATGAAGAAATACCATGGATTAATAAACATGAAGAGTAATTCTCGGTGAAATTTACTTAAGAATTCCAAAATCGGTAGATTTTTTCATAAATAATATGATTTTAGTGTTTAGAATCGATATTTAACTTTAAAAAAAAATTCATATCAAGATTTGCACCACTTAAGTACGATTAGTGAATTATCGTAGAACTTTAAACATTTTATTTCAAATTAGGTTTTTCTTCTGTACCTTAAAGTCACTTATTAAATCATGGAGCTTGTTAGATACTAAGTATGTCCTGCAAAATTAGGACTCATATTCCCAGAAAAAGTAATGTTAGCAAATTTTTCCAAAATTGTAGGTTGCAAACTAGTTCAAAATATTTGTAATGTTTGATAAATATTTTGTTTTTAGGTTTTGTACGGAAAACTTGTATTTTTTCAAATTTTTAAAAAAAAATTAACGTTTATTAGTTAGTTTCAGCTCTTGTATTATTTGAACTTCATATATACAATAAATACAATTTCGAAATTAGAAAGAGTGAACAATCTTAAAGATGTCGTTGACAATTTATGATTGTGACTGACTTGATGTAGTCTGACGTAGACGCACGAGCGGCTATCACTACAAATATTATTAGATTCCAAAAAATGGCAAGAAC
>NW_020439023.1:551374-567106 GCF_000699045.2 Agrilus planipennis
GAGCATTTAGTCAATCATCGATATTGCAAGGACCAATGAAATTGAAATGAAATAGAAAATATAAAAAAAAATATTTCTTTTATTAGGCACCTGAAGGTACTTCACTTAACACGCTAATCGTAAGTGAAAAAAATCAGTTAGTAACTATCACCAGAAGTTGATAGGTGCTTAACCAATTTCCGCTTAAAAGGTTGACCTACTGATTCCTCTTATTATTCGCTAAAAATACAGTACATGCAGACGCGAACATAAAAGTAAGTTTTTACCGGTATAATGATTATTAACTTTTGTACAAGCCTGTAAAATTAATAGGTCACATGTACCTAAACTGTACAGTTAAAGAAACAGCTATATTTATTATTTAATAACAAGTAAATTATTGATACGTAACAATGAAAACAATAACATTTTCTTTAAGGACTCTCGAAAACATTTGTAGCTTCTCTTTTTTTCGATAAGAGAACTGCTGTCAATAAGTGACAGCATAGTTGCTACATGTCATCAATTTTACTCTGACCCCTTTCTGATAGTCTGGGTGTCCACCGATATAAAGTGCAATCGATACATGTCCTCTCATAACTTCTTGTGTGATTATCACCATTTTCCTTTACGAAAATTTTTCGTAACTTTCCCCCACCTGAAGAAAAACATTAGATCGCAAGAAAACTTCATGAAACTTGCGAAAAAGGATATCGGAGAAAAGTTAAGGGTGCTAATAGCACACCATCAGCATATCAAAACTTTAAATATTTTTCTGATAACCAGCTGCTTTTTTAAAGTTATTTACAAAAATTCTAGAATTCAATTTTCATATTGTGCAGCAAAATACATTTTCGGATTTTCCAGTCCAAAATTGATTAGTAACTATCGAATACAAACAAATTTATTCTAGTACATAATGTATGGTAGAAATAACAGACAAACATATCACGGTAAATTTAGTAAAGTTTGACAGAAAAAAACATTGATTTGTTGTAAGAGGTCTATTTGCAGTAAGATTATGCAGAAAAACCGAATTGGAAAATTTATCTTAGCGGGGACGCTGAAACTACCCCGTCTAAATTTTTCAAGTACGCAATAATGATTATGATATTTCATAAGCTATTATAATAATTAAGTACTATTTTACTGAAAACAGTTATAAAATTTAATAAAAATATATTAAAGTTAATAAAACTTTGAAAATCACAAAAAAAAGATAAAATTTGTGAATTTTAACGTGTCTTTTCTTTTTCATGGATTAAAAAAAATTTCACCCTTGCCCAGCTTATTCATGGCATGTAGTATTCTATGGGTAGGTATTCATTTCAAAAACAAATATTAAAAAAGAAATTGTATCAGCAAATATTGACTTGATGATTTCCACCCCTCGAACAGGGAAATGGGAAAACATACTTGACAAACAATTCGAAAATTCAATTGATGGTACATATCCTTATAACGTTCCAAAATTCTTGTTCGACAATTTTTTTCACACGATTTTTCAAGTTTATCATTAGCGCGATTACGATTTTTTTCGACTAGGCGCAATTAACAAGAACTTATCAATTGTATTTTATGTTAGGTATAAAAATAATTTTAATCTACAGTAGCTATAGATTTCGGTAATGAAGCACTTTTTTCTCTGTTCGGCCTCGGATCGACCTTGTACACGAAGAGCAAAGAGTATCTTTTCTCATAAAGAGAATCAATTTTAATTCGCGGGGGATTTGATATACATGTCGCTCAATTGAAGTTCAACTTGCATCATCTTCCTTTATCGAGTAATTAAGCTGATATGCTGATTTTAGTTTGTAAATAAAACAGCATAATGTTAAAATAACAAGGTGATAAAACTTTTCCTCTTAAGTTAATCAAAATTCAGAACGAAATACAAAATTTTTGTTACGAAAAATGGAATCAAGGAAATACGATAATGCTTTTAGCTTCCTGATAAGAGTCTTTTCATTAACATCTGGTGGTGAAACCATTAGAAAGCGAGTTTTATTATACTGTGACCAGGTTTCGTTTTCAAAGTTATTAACTTCCAAATGGGAAGTTATACTGATGAGTTAAATTTTGTGAATCCCAAATTTTGACATATCTTCACGTTTCAAGGCCCCTAGAGTCGAATGCTACAATTTTTAAGCGGAGGTCTGTGTATGTGTGTGTCACCCTGTGTATATACGTATGTGCATATGTACGTTCGGAANACTTATCTGACTTCCTAGGTATCTAAAATCAGCCACCTCTTCTAATTTTTCGTCTCCTATCTTTATACTCGCTCTTTCCCTACTTTTTCTTCCCTTGCATACCAATATTAATGTACGTTGTAGGCACTCGGTATCATAATGTGGTGGTTTCCCGTTGGCTTCCACATCGCAGTATTGTGCATCAGAATGCCATACCGATCCTCGTGATCTCTGCCATCCTAAGTACTGAAAGAGCTGCTGCCTTCTTTCAGGGACTTGACTTAGTCTGGTTTCTCTTTAAGAACTCCGCAATTATGGTTGAACCTAAGGTCCGGCTCCCTAAATCATCGAAACTCGCAAGCCGATCCACCCACTCTAGTTTGTACAAGAGTTTCGTCAAGGTTCAAATCCGTCGGATCGAGGATGTTAATTAGTTTTGTTTTTTTTTTAAAGAGTTATTAAAATGCCGAATAAAGCCAGCATATGACTTGTAATGATATGGACACATACGCATGAGGTTTAAAAATGTTTAGATCATGGGGTGAATGGGTTTAAAAACTTAGGTTGTAAAGTTACGAGGTTATAAAGCATATGCTTAATGTGTTTGGTTTCTGTATTTTTAAACTTCGTACGTCTACAGCCTTTCCAGAGGGTCCAATGAGCTTGCTAAGAGGGGCAGATGGCCTTTATCCAACATCAGCATTTTTTTTTCAGTTAGAAGGAGAGTAATGTAAGAACAAAGGCTTTCACGGCCTGAATCCATAGTAGGATAAAGATTCGGGCTATAGGACCGTGGTCTAAGTGAACTTATTCTGTCCAGACGTTTCGTCGGCTACTGCGGCTGACATCGTCAGTCGCTGTCGAGACTTCGAGTTCACGTTGTCAACGCAGCACTACCACTGAGGATGTCAGGCGCAATAGCCGACGAAACGTCTGGACAAAATAGTTCACTTAGACCACGTCCCTATAGTCTGAATCTTTATTCTACTATCGAAGGAGAGTGTTTAGTGAATCTTATTTGTAAAAAATGGATGAAATACTTTTAATTACTTTAAAGTTGTATTGTTTTACTTGAGTGCCTATCGATTTGATTGTAACAGCTCAAGTAATTATCTAAGATCTAATTAATAAGTATTATCTAATACTTGTCAGGTGTTTTATTTTATATTTTATAGTATAAAATACTAATTAATAGTGTAATCTTCATAGACGGACAAATGCTTCTATCGGCAATTCATTGTGATCTACTTCATTAGGGAAACTATGCGGAAATACAAATGAGGCGTTTTTATTGTTAACGTTAGCGTTTCGACGTGAATTTTGCTGAATCCACCTAGAAGAACATGTTCAGTAGGTACTTACACACAGTGGCGGCTCGTGATGAAATATGCTGTCCTGAAAATGTTCAGTCTGTCTCATGGAAGTAAACTTGTACATAACCTTTTCGTTTAAACTTACAATTTTTGATACAAACAATTTTTCAATGGAAACTATCAGTAGGGGCGTCGAACAACAATCTTGAATTTGAATTTCGGAAAAAAGTCTCGATTCTTTGGAAAGCATCATTCAAGTTCTGACTTATTTGACATCTCGTTGTGTCCCCTAATGTCTTTGTGTTAAAATGGTAATGCAGTCGCTTTTTAAATAAATAATTGATGACTGCTCTAAATCACATAAATTCAAAGGTGGGGTAAGATAGTTGACAAGTTGCTACCGGAAAAGCACAATACTTTTCCAAAATACTCTGAACCACACCTTTTAGCTGGGCTGAATGCAGCTCTCAAATTTCGGCCTTTTGTGGTATAGCAGAAGAATGTAGAAGAGAATGGTTCTGGCTTCTCACTATTTTTAGGGGTTAAAAACTACCCGTTCTGGCAAAAAATTGAAAAACAATGCATTTAAGCAATACTTCGATAAAATAATATTTCTATTTTTGCAGTAACCTTTCTTTCATATGGTGGTATGTAAATTATGACTAATTTAAATGTTCTAACCCTTAAAAACTACCTCTACCATGAAACAGAAAAAAATCGTTTTAACAGTTTCAATTTTTTGATATCCCCTCATTGTCATTCATAATTTTCTACTTTATTGCAATGTCTGATCTATAAGAACTACCCCTTCTAAAAAATTCCTTAATTTTACAGATATTCAATTGCAAAAGAAATCAATTTGCAGGTAATTTCAAGTACTACAAGGCCTGTAAGCTTCAACCGTTTTGAATTCTTATTTTTTGAGATATAAAAGTGGCTAGGGAGACGTGGTTATCGCACCAAATAACCAACCTTTCAACGACGATATCTCAAGTAATACTCATCATAGAAAAACCAAAAAGCAACCTAAATTTTGTGCAAATTTTTCGTATAGTATTTCATTTTTTAGTTACCAGATAAAAAACGAAATTTTTAGAACATCGTAACTATATAACTTAGATCATAGAGCTTTTCTCTACTTACTATGCAAAGTTCAAGACAATCGGTCTTGCCCAAAAGATTCGGGAACAAAAACGATCATCCTCTGGACTATTGGTCAGCCTTGGATGTGACGTACATAGATGTTAATTTTTTTTAGCAATTCTGCAACACCCATACAGAAGCCGTCCCTGCTTATTCGCCGATTATAACTACAGAGCATGTTGTTTTTAATTCTTTGATAAGCGTTTTATGGGTCGCAGTGCACGCGGTCGAATTTTGACGTCTTTTACGAACAAACGATGACGTTTTAATAGCGTAATTCTACCCACCTTTCAATTTTAATAACATATTCTTTTTTAATTGCGTATAAGACTTGCGTTTGTTATTTGCACGCTTTTCTGTCATTTATTGTACAAACGCGCCAGTTTATTACTTATTGTTTAGTTGAATGGCCGATAGGAGAAAAAATTACTACCTATACCTACATAAACATATCACGCGTGAGACTTGGCGATAACGCTTTCAATTACCTCTTACCGTATGTATTATTACACCAATTGTTAATATCTACTATTTCGTTGTTTTGAACGTACATAGTCACGGTAGAAGGTGGGAAACCAAAAGTTTTACGTCGATTTTGATGACGTCCCGTACGTAGGTGTCATTAATTGTTTTCGACATCAAAATTTCGCTTGTAATCGTGAAATAATTAAAAAGTATTTTTTGATAAAAAAAACTCGAGTGTCTATAAAATCTTTTCTAATTCGAATATTTTTGAAGTGAAACTTTTTTATGCACGGTAGGGTAAGTTCGTTTCATGCGAATTGCTATGTAACGAAATCATGCAACGCATTTCCCCCGCTGTCTGTCCCTATGTGTGCTTAGATCTTTAAAACTACGCAACGGATTTTAATGCCGATTTTTTTAATAGATAGAGTAATTCAAAAGGAAGGTTTATATGTATAATACATGCGTAATATAGTAGAAAAACACTGATAATTTTAGAGGTTTGTAATGTGATGTCGTAAATAAACACTTTTTTTGCCCTTACATTGCAAACGCTTACTGAACCCTACGAGATAGATCAAAATAATGTACTATAGTATTGTACACCTTAAAAAGGTCTATATATGCCTATCTCTTACTTTTTACGAGAAGTAATGGCTTATTTACGAAGCGATTTTAAGCAATACAGCATTAATCCTTATCCAATTAAGCACATTTAAATACATTGTGCATTTAATATAGATCAATATGACCCTTTACAGCATGTAATTTAAATGAATATTTTCGAAGATATTACAGACTTAAAATGCAGGGACAGCGGTTGCGGCGGTACCGGCCGGTTTGTATTGTCTAATGACAAAAAAGCTATGATTGTTGTATATAAAGATATTCTGTAGTATATTTACTATCAGCATTACACCAGTGCGAAGCATAGTGTACAAATAATACCATTAAACCAATTTCTTAACCCCTATAACGGTATGTTTGTGTGTTTGAAGAACTTTCACTAGACGTTGTATTTTTTTTTATTCTCTTAGCATCCATATTGTTTACGTTTATTCCAAACTCTTTACCTAGAATTTCCCCCTATTTTCTTACTGGAATTTTTCTCTAACTCGAATCCGAGTGCAAATTTTGCATTACAGAGCATCTCTTCTCATGAAAAGAAGCTTATGCCTATTAATTTTCCCAGCATTACTGTCCGCCAAATAATTCGCTCGATAATTATCGAAAGTACTTATAGACAATATAATAAATGCACCAAATAATACACACCAGTAGGGGTTAATTAATTATATTCGAACAGGAAACCGTTCCAGTTTCATAACAGGGTGGGAGAGATAGATTCCTCTGTCGTTATTAATTTGCCTAATATTCGTATATGCTACTTCCAGAATTAGAATTATTTAGTCTTTGGCAAAACGACAATTTTAACTAATTTGTACAGATGCTTTAGGTGTACCGTCGTGATTCTGATTAGTGACAATTTCGATGTTTTATTCGATAATTTTTTAAAACGGATATAATCCATTATCCCGTACAAATCTGGTTCAAATTTGAAACATATTTCTAAATTAAATGTTCATCTCCTGAATGCAGACGCATTGCAACTTTTTCCAGGCGCGGGCAGTAACGGAACGGGCAGCAATGGGACTAAGTCGTATGTAGATGTGGATGACCAAGTTCCTCAAAAATTACTCCTTCAATGTTGGAGATTCTAAAATGAAATAATTCATGTTACATTTATTTTCATCAGAAACAAAGCAATTGCTATGTTAATATTAAATGAGCCATTTTTGTTTTTCGCTGTTCTCGTTGATATTTAACATAAGTAATTTGATTTGGTTGCAATTTCTTAAATATACAATTATTAAGCATCCTTAAATATATATAATATATGAATGCATTTTACAGAAAACTTAAAAGCTTAAAAGGTCCTGTAAAAAAGTTCGCGACACATTAATATAATAAATCACCCCTGTTGCTGATTTAAAATCGATTTATTGAGTATAATATTTTCGCCGCAAGACGTGACAAATGTGCCCTTTTGACATGAATTGTCTTTACCTATAATAATTTATATTATTGCTTAAGAATGTTATAAACACATACTCACTATAGTTACACAAATTAAAAATAATTCAGTTACGGTCTAATTGCAGTTTGTCACCCCGTTTGATTTATTTGTTACATGTTGGATGAAAGCCTACATAATAACTAACACTGTGTCTAATGTATGAGGTGTGTAATACATTTCTTGCATTGTCAAAAGCTACATTTTAAGGTACGAATGCAAATTTGAAACTAGAAGTGCGTAGGTCACAAATCCATGGCGTAGTAGTTAGGTATTATAGTCGCTTTAAATTAGTGATCGGCCGGGTATACCGTTTGGATCCAGTACAGTCGAACCTGGATAAGTGAGAATTGGGTAAGCGAGAAAACTCTATTAGTGAGAGTATTTGCCAGGTCCCGTCATTTTGCCCTTCTGAAGCCTCAAAAGTGAGAAACATAAAACCTGTATAAGTGAGGGTCATTTTTCATGCCTCAACCTCTTTAAGTGAGATTGCTACTTGTCTATACCTCTATAAGCGACAGTTTACTTTTGCTATTTTATGACTCGTTCTTAAATTTCAAGAGTCTCTTCCGAGTAAGTCTTTATTATTTTATTATAGCCAAATGTGCGTACCGATTTGTTTATCAATCTTATTACAGTCAGTTCATAAAAGCAGTTGCGAAGAAAGGTTCTGTACTTCCTCATAATGTCTAAACGAAAACTGAATGTGTTGTCGAACCGTATTTTTATAGACCTCTATAAGTGAGACAAATTCTTCCTGTAACTGTAAGCTAGAAACTCGGGTTAGTGAGAAACCATTATAAGAGAGAAATAGGTCGCGACCCCTTGAGCTCTCACTTATCCAGGTTCGACTGTACCAGGCGGGTTCATTACTTTTTTTAGGATCCGGCCGGATACTGGATAATGAGGTTAGGTACCGGCAGTCCGGATAGGCTATGGCGATAACTGTTTTTAGTTATTGATTTTCGATAACAAAAAAAATATCGGTAACAAAAAGATATGGATAACTATCGATATATCGATAACTATCAATAATTATCGATGTCAATAACAATATTAACAATTGATATCTATCGATATCTGCTTCGATATATGGATATATCGATATATTCAATAATTATCGATACATGTATATGTAGGTATATCATTTTTAATTTATAGTAGATATTGTTTATAAATAAATCCATATGCCATAAATATAAAACTGTTTATTTTCAACTATTTTTCCTTAGAAAATATCTAATTTCAAGAACATATAAAAAAATCCTTAATTACAAGTACATTTATCAGAACTAAGGTGTTTCAAAAAAATGAGTATTTTGTTTTTTTCGATGAACATTGAAAAAACGATCCCTGAACATCTAGATTTTTTAAAAATATAAACCTTAGTGTTAATATTTACCTGTGGCATTTTGCAATTTTCTATTTTCCACTTAAATAGCAGGAGTTTTTAACCACTATTAAATGTCAAAATATTTTTAATAGTCATACGTACGATTTTCACCTTTTGTATTATTTCATTTTGTTACATTATCTCAAGTATCGTTTATTAGTATTGTATTGTAATACCCATCTATTACAAGTGCTTCAATGTTTGGTGGCGAAATAAACAGTCTGTAAAAAATTTTTTCCAAAGAGCCACGCATACAAAACCAACTTTATAAACAATAAAATAAGATACTAAAGTAAATTTCTATATCTATTACTGCCTAATTTCAAAATTATAGTTTAAAATTATGGAAGAAATAGAAATAAGTACGTATTATAAGATAAGTTTGTTGATAAAAAAACTTAATTTACGATCTTCAAAAATACAGTACCTCCTGCATGTACGACGTATGCACGTGCTTATGCAATGAAAGCTTCAATTCGTAAAGTGTAATAACTGGATTATTTTATTCGAAGCAGGTCGTGAGCGTAATTATAATCAAGAGGGCCCGTTGAGGTGGAGCAAGAGGAGGCGCTTATCCCCCCACTTATACAATGTAATTTTATTTACTTGTAGAAAATATTTTTTTAATTGTTTTCGTATAAAGTGTGACGCCCCTAGTGCTTGTTACAGTTACACCACCTCCATTATTATTAGCAATTAGGTAAAAGATAATTTTCGTCCCCTTGAAGTTACTTTAATAAAAGTCAAATTAAATTTTATTTTGCAAACACTCTCGAAAATAGAAAAGCCAATTATATATATATATATATAACAGCAATCTTTAAAAAATCCGACAGGTTGCTAGTTAGGTGGAATTAACAAGTTAAAAATGTTATTGAAAGTAAGGTTACTAGATATAGGTGCATGTATAGCATTAAAAGTAAAAAAATGTTTAATTAGTGTTACTAATTATATATATACTTGCAAAATCTGAAAAGTAAAATTATAAACAGTAACAATTACGGCAAATTTGAATTAATGCTGTCCTGATTCATATCTAACCGTCTTCGGTTGGAGTTGCTTCCGAAAGTTTCGCTAGCACGAGTGGCGCACTTCCTCAGTCAGAGGTTCGTCCATCTCTGATGCTGGAAGATCACTAAAAATAGTGATCCTTACAGTCTACATCCCGCATCGAAGATGGAAGGACTTCTGGGCAAAAATATCGATATATCGATAACAATAACAGCAACTGATAACTATATAATCGCTACATCACCATATTCGATAATAATCAATATATTAATAGTTGTATTATCAATGAATACGAGTCGATATATCAATATATTGATAACTATCGATAATTACCGTATATATCGCTACATCGATAACTATTTGTTGTCCAAATTTCCAAATGTGTATCAGTAGTTATATTATCAATGAATATGTATCGATATTTAACAATATATTGATAATTATCTTATATATTGATATGTCTGTAACTATTTCTTGTCCAAAATTCCAAAATTAAAAAAAAATCCTGCCAAATATATGGGTAGTTATCAGTTGCTAATATTGTTATCGATAACTATCGATGGTTATGGATATTTTTTTATTATCGATAACCAATCACTAAAAACAGTTATCGCCTAAGACTGATCAGGAAAGCATCAGTTCACTTTTTGAGCGCAAAAGACGTTACTTATGTGTATGGCAAATTTATCCCAATAATGCAAATAAAATGAATTAATTAATTCCACACATACAGATAATAAACAGTGGTGTTATGGATGGTGTCCTACATAACCTGTATCATTTCAATCCAAATACAATTGTAAGGCATGACTACGAATTTGTGGTTGATCAATTCTATATTTGATCAGGTGATTTACTGGCAAACATCATCAGGTCAAATGTTATCAATAATTTTTAACCTTGATCTTTTCTCTTTTTCACATGATTCGTTTTGTTATTAAGTGACGACTGTTTATAAACAAACACGCGATTTTTGCAGTTAACAGTTTACAAGTTGGTCCAGTTGCTAGTACACAAAATAATGTGAATAAAATAAGTAATAATAAACAAACAAATAACTAAAATGGACTCAACCCCTAATTACAACAAAAGAACGGACACACCTTTCACGCAGATCGAATGTAGTCGTTGTTGTCAACCCGAGATAAGCCACACTGAATGTTTCTTCTCTTTTGGTTATTCCCCATCATAGGTCGGTACATTCTAAACATCTAAACTACTCGTATCAATTGTTTCTTTTAGTCCGAAATCCGATTAACCATTAACCGTAACATTAGTTTTTCTTTACAATTCTCAAAGTAACTTCTGTTTTTAAAATTAAGAAAACTATTACATTTAGCAACTTTTACCAAAGAGGACTAATTTCATTGAAGTTATTGTTCTTTTAAATACGTTTCCACAATTATCAATAAACAATTATGTATTCGTCTACCTTTTGACAGAGTATGACGAAAATTTTAGGGTTTTCCATTTTGTTTAGGCCTGGATTGTTTTTACTTCTTCTAAAATTACTAAGTTTTATTATTCAGTATTTGTTTTGTTTTTTTTTTATAATATTGAAACAGAGTACCCTTTTTATTAAAAGTTAATGAAATTTAACATTAGCATTAATTTATGTTTACTATCAGAACCATCAATAAAGTACGATTACATTAACGCTTCATAAAATCAAAAATAGTAATAATTATAGTTTATTGATCATAATTAATTTTTACAAATGTATCTAGTTAAAGGAAATCTTGTAATGTTAAATCGAACTAAATAAGTAACTTATTTATTATAAATTGAATCTCTGCGCCATCAAGGTTTTTTATCCTATCTGTTTATCAAGTGAACTCAAGTACAATCTTGTTTTTAACCTACTTCTGTGAGGGAATGTGCGTATGTAAACACATACAGAAAATCTTATCAGAAGCGCGCATTTTTGTTTATTTTTGATAAAAACAGCCTATTTTCTTTGATTTTCATGCTAATATACATACATATTTTCTAATATCTTAAAATACTTACGTACCTACCTAGCATTTAAAACTTTAACAAAAAAAAAAAATATCGAACACACTAGGCATGTGAACCTTGAAAAGTCCGTAGAAAATTGGGAAATTCGTACTGTTCAAAAATAGGGAATCAATAGGAAATTATTTTTTTAAGCGCAATAAAAGTAAGTTACAACACCTTAAGATAGCTTTAAATAAAATGGAAGCGGTACTGACAGATCAGCACTGTATGAAAATAAATAAAAGTAAAACTAAAATACTGGTATGCAAGGGAAGAAAAAGTAGGGAAAGAGCGAATATAAAGATAGGAGACGAAAAATTAGAAGAAGTGGCTGATTTTAGATACCTAGGAAGTCAGATAAGTGAGGATGGAAGGAGTAGTAGGGATATAAAGCAGAGGATAGCGCAGGGTCGTGTCGCCTTTAATAAAAAGAAGTCACTTCTATGCTCGCGAACGGTTAATTTAGAAATTCGAAAAAGGTTGTTAAAGGTGTATGTTTGGAGCACGGCGTTGTACGGGTGCGAAACATGGACAGTGGGAGCGGCGGAAAAGAAAAGGTTAGAAGCGTTCGAAATGTGGTGTTATAGGCGGATGATGAGGATATCGTGGGTAGAAAAGGTTAGAAATGAAGAGGTATTGGAAAGAATAGGAGAACAGAGGACTCTATGGAAGTCAATAAAAAATAGGCGAGATAGGTTGGTAGGACACCTTCTCAGGCATGAAGGTCTAGTCAGAGACATATTAGAGGCAGAAACAGGAGTTAGGAGGGGTAGAGGTAGACCTAGATTAGATTACTCTTCGCAGATAGTTAAGGATGTGGGCTGTTCTAGTTTAAGGGAAATGCGAAGTTTAGCTCAGGATAGGAAAGAGTGGAGGTACGTGTCCTACCAGTAGGACTGATGACCTTATGATGATGATGACAACACCTTTCTAAAATTCATACAATACGATTACCTGGAAAAATTAATTCTGAGAAAGATGATTCATTTGAAAAATTATTGTTGAAAAGTTGAAAAACAATAAAGAAATGTGGGAAGGTTGTTTGAAAGATATCTTCAATTGTTATTTACTTAATTCTACGTAATATAGGATTAATGGGGCAAATACATACCTAAGATATCGATTAACGATATAGTACTGAATTAAAGTAAAGAATACTATTTCTGGCAAGTAATAAATAATCCTAATTATCTACTAATTATAGATTTTTCCATCATGTTGAATTAATAAAAAGGACGCAGTGATAAAGTATCTTTAGTAAATTAACAATTGTTTATAAAGATGAAAAACTAAGTCATCAGGTAGTTTTCGAATGACTGTCATAAAATTGTTATGGCAGACATATAATTTTAAATGTTTTGGTGTTATTGGACCAGTAAGGTCGAGGTGCACGTCACCCAGTTTCTATAAAAATCGCACGTAACTTTTTTAAAAACATAGATTACTTTTTTAGGGAGCATGTATTTAATTAGTTTACTTGTGAGAGGTTCCGCTTCCAACTGCTGCATGTAAAACATTTTGCAGTTTCAAAATTTTTAATGGATTTTTTGTTTAGTTGTAAGTAAGCGAAGTCATTGACAATTTTTCTACTTATTCTACTTCCTTTTCATAATTGAACAAATTAAAGCTTTAGTGAAACAAAACTGAATAAATCACAAATATATATTCATTTTTCATGGTTTTGTAGGAATGGAATGGAATTCTTTTTCCATGTTAAAACTATTATTACCTTTAATTGATCAATTTGCTGTTGATTTCTGCCCAATTATTATCGAAATATTTCTGGATTATGGTGGAATAACCTAGTTTCTAGTAGTGATGAGCAAAATTAATCTTGGTCTTGGTGTCGCGAAAATGCAATATCAAAAGCTAAAAAGACTAAACGAAAAATTATTACTTCCGGTGTTTTATGAATTAACTATTTGAAGCAACTTTAATAGATATATTTTTTTCTTGAAACAAAACATTTTTCATCATCACAAGGTCGTCAGTCCTAAGACTGGTTAGACACGTACCTCCACTCTTTCCTATCCTGAGCTAAACTTCACATTTCCATAAAACTAGAAGAACTAACATCCTTAACTATTTGCGAACAATAATCTAATCTAGGTCTACCTCTACCCCTTCTAACTCCTGTTTCTGCCTCTAATATATCTATGATTAGACCTTGCCTGAGAAGGTGTCCTACCAACCTATCTCGCCTATTTCTTAGTCACTTCTTTAGAGTCCTTTGTTCCCCTATTATTTCTAATACATTTTTAGTAGAGAGACAGTGTGATTTTTTCGATATTTTTACTCCTTTCAAGTACTTTGTACTATTTTGTTCGCTAATAGGTCAATTTGTGCGTTAGAGGAAGGATCAATTTATGCATCAGAGGAAGGGTAAGTTCTCGAGTTTCCCACTCACAATTATTGGACATTATTTTCTTTAAAAGTCATTCCATGTTCGCATGTATGATAGAAAATGTCAACATTTATGACAATTATTGTGTCTGTAAATAGAAAAATTTATGCTTAGAAGAATTATAAAAAAAAATAAGATTAAATAAGCAAGACTAAGACCAATACCGAGACTATATTAGTAAGACCAAGATTAAAACTAGTAGTATTTGAGTAAGAACAAGACGGAATAAGAAAGACCAAGATCAATACCAAAACTGAGACACTATTGGTTTTGATCTTGCTTTGCTCATCACTATTTTCTATGTTTTTTCTTCTTCAATTTGGTTTCCATAGTTTAATAGCAAAAACAGGTCAACATATTTATATGTGTACATATCCTATATCAATGATTCTTACTTCCCATGACGTAGGTTTAGCTATTTGTTGGTACAAAATTCATAGATACATTGATAAATCTCCAGAAGATCAATATTATTGAATTATTTTCGATGAATTGTAATAATATTACTGGTTTAAAACTTATTATTCAAAACATCTGTAACTTTATTATCTGTATTCGTTTTGTTTGTTAATAATTTTAAAAACTTGATAGATTATTTTTAGTATAATATCAATCAACCTGTAAACATGGTTTAACGTTTGAGATTAACGATAACACGCTATAATATAACCCGGAAATTATACAAAATTCATGGTATACCTGCCATGAAAACTTTCGAGTATAATTATTATCTTACTAAATCAACTATAAATACGCAGGTAGGTATTGAATATCTTTTTATTGTTATGTTGAAGATAAGTTAACTGATAGCCTGAAATGTCTGTTTGGACAGTAATTTTATAAAATATACCTATAACATGTTCTGTTTTCCAAGCATCCAGTCGTTTTCACGTTAAGTTACCTGTTTATAGTACTTTTCTTTATATTTTGTTTTTGTTTAAAAGTAAATCGAAACACATCTCCTTCCTCGATTAATCTGTAACTTTCAAAAAGGGTACAAAAACTCTGATTTCTAGTACGTATTAAATCATATAGATATATATTAGTTACTGAAGGTCGGTTTAATACTTTACTATAGGTAGAGATGGGTCGGGTACCCGGTTAGGATCAGATACACGGCGTATCCGGTATTTTTTTAGGATCCCGTCGAATATCGGATAATAACACTTAGTAATTCTATCAGAAAAAAAAGAAAAAACCAACACTAGCAGTAATGATTTAATAAGTGTAACAAAAACCTACCCAGTGGAGATTGGTAATTAAGATTGTATTGGGGTAGGTCGTTTGTCCTAATTTGTATTACTAATTGATTACTACACTAAATTACTTATTAGTTCGATGTAGTTCTTAAGTTTAGTTTTTCTCCTAAACAAAAATACATGAGTATGATTTAAGTACCTATTACAAATTCTGTGTTTCTGTCGCTTGTTAGTACATCAGGTTTTGATTAAACACTAAACCACTGAAATTTTAATTCTTGGTTGACGGATCATATTATCAGCAAGAGGGTCGAGTTGATACGTATGAATGAAGCCTGTAATTTTTACAAATAATAACTTATTGTTAAATGACTTTTTGAACGGTATTTAATGGAAAGCACAGCAGAACGACTACAAGAACCATTAAGGATGTTTGGGAGGTATCTCAAAATGCTACGAGACAAATAAAAATTTGGAAGAACGTTCCTCATTCAATTCTAAAACTCCTGTAAAAATTACAAATCGATTCACTAACCATTAAAAAGTTATTGGAATTTTAAA
>NW_020439023.1:567363-586813 GCF_000699045.2 Agrilus planipennis
TAAAGTTTTAATTATTATTTAAACATATTAAAAAGTTTTACGCTCATTATTAATAGAGATTGAAACTAAATATTTTTTTGTTTCGAAGTTGAAATCAAGGCATATTCACTGCCAAAAGTCAGTTAAAAATTTTCCTTATTATTCGTTATTTCTTATTTTATTTTTTTGTTAAATTCCAAATTTTCTCTCAAACCGTATACTTTTTTTTAGTATAGATAGTATTTATTTACCTCATGATATGCTGCAAAACCTAATTAATCACGAGTTTCTAATTTTATGCTTTCTTGTCTCCGATTGTACCTCCCAAACATCCTTAAACGTAGCGATTATGTCGGGTACGCAGTTTTGCGGTATCGGGCAAAATCGGTATCCCGTGCATCTCTACTAGCTAGATAAATAAATTTAACTTCCATTCGCTATCTCGAGAATTGTATGTCTTAATAAAAGAAGCATATCACTGTTCGCGAATGGAATTTAGAAATTCGAAAAGGATTGTTGAAGGTCTATGTCTAGAGGGCAGTTCTTTGTATGGATGCGAAACGTGGACGATGGGTTTAGCGAAGGGGAAAAAATTAAAAGCATTTGAGGGGTTGTGTTATAGGTGGATGATGATTATTTTACAATTTGTAACGCTCAGAAATGAGGGAGTACCTATATAAAAAAATATGAGAACAAAGGGCCTTATGGAAGTCAGCAAAAAGAAATGAGGAATATAGGGTGGTAGGTAGCTGAGATATGACGAACCAGTTAGAGACATATTAGAAGCAGAATTAGGAGTAAAGAGGAACAAAGGAAGCCCTAGATTAGTTCACATTAGTTAAGCATTAGAGAAAGCCCAATTCCTTGGCCGAAATACTCCTTAAAAATTTCTGGAACACCAATTAGTAAAAACCAGTTGTAGCGGCTGATCATAATTATTGTTCGAAGGTACTAATTTATTAAAGATGTAGTGTTTGTGGCGTGTGATGGATCTCGTTCAAATGTATTCGAAATTTACCGTTCATCGTCACGGTGAAACTACCTACGAACGTGGGTGAAAATCTTATTCTCGGTCAATATTTGAAGGTGCCGAGAGTACGGTCATCCGCATGCACTCTTCTGCATTTGGTGCACTGTCCGAAATTGTAGGTCACGCGCATGATGCCGATAGAACCCGGTCCAAAGACAGGTCGTTCAACTACTGAATAATAAGAACAAAAAGGCACTTACACAGCAACATGGTACATAACCTGAAACAAAACTGTACCTGTTTTTTCTTTATATATTATACATCAAATAAGCTAAAGTAGTATACATTGTTAATGGAACCGGGCAATCCTTTATTTTTAATAAGTCAAAAGGAAGATCTGAAATTCTAAACTTAATAGAAAATGCCAAAATCTTTACTGGAAAAGTAAAAATTAATACAGAGCACGATTTCGAATAGCTGTAGATCCAATGCAGCAAGTTTTGATATAAATATGTTTTATAAAAAAGACTTTTTAGTGCTCAAAATGGTTGAAGAAAGTTTGAATACAATATCGAACATTTTTAGATGATCTTGCAAGTGAAAATTTCGAAAAATTGATTCTGGTGTATTAACACTGTTGATTCATTATCATTCCGTATGCATACGTATATTACTTGATATATGCAAGAATAAGTAGCTAAAAATTTGGTCAAGTCCACCATGAAAGAAGAGAGACTTAATGCTCTAATGATGATAAATAGGGAAAGAAACACTTCCAATGCTCTTGACATAAACAATATGATGAATTTATGAACGAAACATAAACACAGGCGAATTCGAGTAAGCTAACATTTTTTTTATTTGTACAGGCATTACATTCCTATAAAAATGATCAGTGTTATTTGTACGTGTGTGAAACTTTAGTTGGAAAATTAAAGTACAACAGGTGGTTAATTAGTTCCCCTCCCCCCCTAAAACAATACTTCGCTAGAGGCCTGTTAAGGATGGAATGTTATAAACACGCATGATTGTGTGTGATTGAGTTGTAAAAAAAGTTTGAAATGAGGAGATAGGTACTAGAAAAAGTAAAAGAACTTGAGACACGAAGGAAGTCATATAACTAACTATAGGATGGTGAAATGTTTTTTGAGATTTAAAGGTCTGGGGCATATTAGAAGCAGTATTAAAGTGAGGCAGGGTGCGATCTAGATTAGATTACTGTTTTCAAATAGTTCGAAATGGTGGACAGGAAATGTTTTGATTTTTGGGAAATGCCTAAAACTAACTCTGGATAGAAGTGGAGGTGCGAGTCCACAATTCAGATGGACTAAATACGTTCACTTTTTAAAGGTTAGTTGTGGCAGTTAGAGAGTTAATATCTTTTAATTTATTCACTTACCACAACCTCCTTTGCTTAAACCCTTAAACGGATATGAAGATATGAAGCTTAAAAGGTAGATGCCCACTAATAGGACCTTTCAATCATTTGAAAATAAGTCAAAACATCAAGAGAGGGCAGTATGTTTATTTAATTCTTATATTGGAATTCAGTAATGAAAGTTTTATCTCCGAAGCTATAATAATATTTATAACCAGGATTTAAAATTTTACGTTTTGAATTTTTCTATTAAAACTGTCCTTTACTAAAAATTTATTACCCTTAAGAAAAAAGGAAGGAAAGAATTTAATCGTTACATTAAATAATTGAAAACAGTTACCCTGTAACAAATACTAATGCTAATTTTCTCGTTTTATTCGAATTTTCCGATTATATGTTTACGTATTATTGGAATACTATCTATAGTGTTTGTCCCTTTTTTTTTTGGTAAGCGATTAAACTGACGTAAGTATTGAAATATATGATATCAATAGAAAATATTTTCTCGAGTCAGAATATCCAATAGAAGACAATGAACCGGCTAGCATTTGATAAGATTTGAATAATTTGCAATTAAACGCAACATTAGCGTAAACAGTGCGTCATTATCTTTATGAAGATGCTTAGAAACCGTGCGTACAGTTGTTATTCTTAATCATACACATTTTTTTTTTAATAAGTAGCTATTGAATAAGATAGCACAATTATCATTCAGTTATTCAGCCTAAATTTTTTTTTACTAATGGAAAACTATCCAGAGATGTGATTTATTTGAAATACTTGCAATTAAAATGCAAACAGAAAATAAATAACCAATTTTGTCTTGCATTTAAATAGTTTTTTGAGAAAAGCACTTATTAGATGAACCCAAAGCTAAAGAAACTATGGATTCCATTTTTTTCTCTTATTACAATATGTAAAAGATTGGAAACGAAATGGGGTTATAAATTTTTTAATATAAAAAGGTTGATGTTGATTTTACATCAATTAAGTTATTTGCAACCTTATTTTGGCTCTGATTTTTCACGGTAAACACACTATTTTGACATTAGTGTATTTTTTCCAATTAAAAGGGGTAACAAGTGAAAATAAGGAAGCTTATAGAAGAATTATCTGTTGTTGAACTGAAGAAACTATAATATAAAGATATAAAACTATATTTCAATCACTTTGAACAGAAAAATATTAATCATACTCCATCTTCACAGCTGGTAATGTAGTGCAAACACCACTATTAGTCTAGAAACTCTAAAATATTTAAAAAATGAGCAAATGTATGCAAGGTTTTCTCATTGACCAGTAAATCATGAACATGAATCATAGAAATCTCATATTACTCTACTGTTGTCAAACATTTTGATTTGAATGAGGAAATGTCATACTAGTAAATACAAGGCTCATATAAAACGAGTAAACTTCAATATAATTGTTTCGCTACATCGTAACTACATCGAACGATCTGTTTTCTTTCTGATCTCTGCCCGCTACTTATTGTCCTCTGTCCGAAATTGTATGTCAACTGCATTTTAATGACTAATATACACACAATTCTCTTAAAAATACATCTGAATTTTACTTATATGTAAGCTGATGAGACACCAAGGATAATGAATACGCTAATTCCGTTCAGAAACAATAAATCACATCAAAATGTAAACGCCATCAGTCAATATTCTTTCCTCAAGCAACGGGGTCAGCCTGTTTGTTACAGGTAATAACGATTGCAAAATATTGCTTTAGCACCTTTTATTACTGCAAAGCTTTGACTCAGCATCGTCAAGCGCTACAAAAATACACCCACATAACATAAAATCTATTGTGTCTTAGTTTGCACTTCTGGTGCACCCTCTTACACTGATGTACTATTTAGGATTAATAAGCAACAACTAAAGATGATCAATGTTTTGTGTCTACAAATAAATCTAATCACTGTAATCTAAAAGTCCTTGTCAATATCTAAATGTGATTGATAAATTGAATTATTATCCATTTTCGCTACTCGCAAGATTATTCGTTCTTGGGATATTACATGAACGTCAAAGGAAAATTATTTATGTAATATTAAAAAGGTTGTTAAAGGTGTAAGTTTGGAGCATGCGCTTAAGGGTGGGCGCGGTGGAAAAGAAAAGGTTAGAAGCGTTCGAAATGTGGTGTTACAAGCGAATGATGAGGATACCGTGGATAGAGAAGCTTAGAAATGAAGAGGTATTAGAATGAGTAAGAGAACAGAGGACTGTATGGAAGTCAAAAAGAAATAGGCGAGTTAGGTTAGTAGGACACCTTCTCAGGCATGAAGGTCTAGGCAGAGACATACTAGGGGCAGAAACGGCAGTTAGGAGGGATAAAGGTAGACCTAGATTAGATTACTGTTCGTAAATAGTTAAGGATATGGGTTGTTCTGGCTTTAGGGAAATGCAAAGATTAGCGCAGGATAGGTAAGACTAGAGGTGCGTGTCCAACCAGTTTTAGGACTGACGACCTTATGATCATGATGATGATAACAATGTACTAGGATAGCATGAGATAACATTTTTGTGAGAATAAAATGGAAAGCTATGGTACAGTGGATTTCGGCTATAACGATGACAAAGGGCCACTCTAATTTCGTCGTTATATCCGGAAGTCGTTACAGGCAATTCAATTTTAAAACGGTTTACAGCCAAACTCGACGTTACTTTCGAAGTCGCTAGAGCCACATGAATTTTGTACTAAAGTATGCTTTAAATTAAAGGGACATAGATTTAACGTTGCTATAGCAAAATGGTGGCTATAATCAAGGTCAATAATTGAAAACCACTGTAGTTATTTTTGAGAGAAAATGAAAAAAACCAGGACCTTTAAAATAATATAACTACTTGCAGTAGAAAAACATTGTGCTAAACAAAGAGGATTCTTTTATTTTTTTTAATTTTTTTATCATCGTCATCAGCGTCACAAAATGCTGGTGGGGGAGGTTTAATAAGGTAGGTAGGTAAATGATTAACAAACATTTCTGGTGCAGTGTCTATCTGTGTATGTTATTAGTTATTAGAAATTAGTTTTTTTGTTAGCATTTTTTGTTTTTGTATAATAACGTTTATTGCACCTAGAACTTTTCAAATAAAGCCTTTCACCTTAAAAATAAAAAAGTAAAAGTGAAAAAATGTCTCTCTATACCTAAATACGTATGTATGTTACTATGGTTACATCATAACAATTACATGTTGAATTACTTGATAGATTTTGGGTTTGAATATGTTTATACGTATATATATATATATGAGCAGACTGAACCCACGTTAAGAGGAATTGATTTTTTTTTATTTCGAATAAGAATTGGAGGCGGCAATTTGTAGTTCCTTAACCTACATTTTATGCAAATCAAATTTCGTTTCTATTTGCTCTATCGGGCGATACCTGGCTGTTTAAGTACGCATAAAACATATATTTGCATAGATATTATCATTCTATTGTTCTCCACTGCGAATGTGTACGGTACAAACAACTTTCGATTTCTATCAGCATCCTCAATGATACGCGATAAATATTAACTAATGATCGATAACTAAAAACAAAAAAATGACAGTTTTGCCTGAAATAAATGGATCTAAAAATTCAATAGAAAGGATAATTTCGACCTTTTTTCAGCTTTTCGTTATTTATCTCCTATTATTTTCCAAAATTATCCAATATATTTAACGGTCGTACCTTATCATCATAAGGTAATCAGTCGTAAGACTGGTTGGACACGCACCTCCACTCTTTCCTATCCTGAACTAATCTTCGCATTTCCTGAATATCCCGCATCCTTGACTAAACCTTCATGCCTGAGAAGGTGTCCTACCAACCTATCTCGCCTATTTTTTATTGACTTCCATAGAGTCCTCTGTTCTCTTATTCCTTCTAACATCTCTTCATTTTAACCTTTTCTATCCACGATATCCTCATCATTCGCCGGTAACAGTACATTTCGAACAACCTTTTCTTTGCCACCGCACCCACCGTTCATGTTTCACACCCGTATAGCACCGTCCTCCAAGCATACTTTAACAATTTTAGAATTTCTAAATTAATTGTTCGCGATCATAGAAGTGACTTCTTTTTATTGAAAGCGACTCCACCCTTCGCTATCTTCTGCTTTATATCCCTACTACTCCTTCCGTCCTGACTTATCTGACTTCCTAGATTCTTAAAATCTGCCACTTTCTTCGTCTCCTATCTTTATATTCGCTTTTTCCTTACTTTTTCTTCCTTTGCATACCAGTATTTTTGTTTTACTTTTAATTGTTTTCATACAATACTATTTTGTCAATACCGCTTCGTATCTACTATTAATATATTTATTGTATACATAAGAAATTAATGTGGTCAATTTTTACAATTTTATTTAAACTCTTTATTGTTTTAGGGATTGTAATTAACCCCTAATACGCTCATTTTGATTAAAACCAAGAGAAACTTTGGAAAGTAATATTTTTTATAAAGTTACTTCAAACATCGTCGGTTTATTTCTGTCATGTGTTACCTTCACTGTTTAATTTTGTATAGTTCATCAACTGAAATATTTTATGAGCTGTTAACTGTTCTCACTTTCGGCTGACCTACATTTTCTTCGTGTGACTTCCGATGTCAAACAAAAATCCGATTGTCAGAACAAGACTTCGGTAATTATAAATTCAAAAAAGCAACCACCGCGGTCTGTCGTTACATTGAGTAGCACATGTTAATAAAACATCACGCATTCAAAGCATACTTCGTTTACATTTTTGTACGCTTTGTATACCGTTTAAATCTGATGTGTGGTCTTCAGTATGTAAGACAAAGTACGCAGTATAAATGCTTTCTATTTTTTTTTATTTAAAAGTGAACAAAATTGATGCATCATCGTGATATTCCTAAAAGATTGTCCGTACAAATTAAGCGATACAGTTTATAGTACAAAGGGGCGATGAGATCGTTCCCTACTGCGGTACTGGGAAAGCTCCTGATGAGTTTTGAATATTTCAAGCGGTCTCACAAGGAGGACCTGTCAAAGATTCAATTATATCCACAGAGATACAGAGAGAGCAATGTGGGACCCATTGAACTTTAAATACTTTTACAGATTTTTTGACAAAGTTCAAGCTCTTACAGGACTGTCACTAAGCCCTCAACAGGATATCAGCAGCAACCTAAACCGAGGTAGTATTGGTCACTCTCTAAAGCTGTATTTGCATTAAAAGAACCGAACTTGGAGACGACTTTGCATAAGTGGTTAACTTGCAGCACTTCTTTGGTAAAGAACCAGATGTTGGTACTTGCAGCAGCCTTATCAAGCAGTAAATTGCGAGATGGATCGTATCAGAGCTATACAGAGACCGAGAAACACAATCAGGATGTGTGCAGGTGAAAACCCTTTTCATCTTCCTTACAATCTTCAAAAACTGGGAAGAACAAATTCTCAAGTTCAGCGAGGACACTAACAACTGCAATACAACTAGCAATAAACTGGGATTGACTACCAGCTGTTGCTGCCGCTTGTGTGACGAGGAAGTGGACATCCTGTCATCCTGTCTAGCGATAAATTTCCTTCAAGGGAGAAGTGGAAAGGATAACTAAAAGGGGAAAGCCAAGAGATTAGCTGTGCTTTCTGATGTCTGAATTAGCTCAATCCAGACAACAATAATAAAAAGTTTAGTGATACGAGTATATCTGTGTCATTGTGACAGGCAAACGATCCGCGACAAAGCTGCGAATTTGCTGTATTTGTCTTTTGGTTTTGATGCTTTAAAAGGGAATAAAAGTTAGGTACTGATTGTAATTTAATTTTGATCTGCATTGTTTAATTGTCTGTCAAAAATTCAAACAAAAATACTACAGTACTCGCAATTGGTTTTTGTGTGGTTGTCATGTCGAGAAATGGATAATGAAATTGGCTTATTTTTGCGATATGTGAAGATAACCACAAGTAAGTCTACAGTGAGAGACAAAATATTTTTTCCAATATGGCTTCTAGATTGAATATGTTGAACGAACACGTTCTAAATAGATTTCTTGTAGAAAATGAGCTTGAAGATGAATCTAGTCGTTTAGAAGGTTATCTCGGTTCCTGTTTTGGTTTGTGTCGACTTAGAGATTACAGACGAGCTTCACAGTTTACACCTACACTAAAAACAAATTTAAATCAAATTTGAACGCTGTGATAAGTTAAAACATTATATGTTTAATTGAAAATTCCCGTTCAAGATTACAACACGTACACAATAAGGTGTCATAAAACTATTATCAGTCTACTTTCTTATCGAGATGGGGTTCCGCGGAAAAAGGTGGATCAGAAAGTGTTCCGTAGCAAAAAAGAATAGGAACGGTTAAAGATAAATATTCTTCTTCTAATTTATTTTCGTATTTCACTTTAATGTATACTTATGTATGTAGGTATATATTTGTTCTAACCTTGTACTCAAATCATAATGATCATTACCTCTGCTATTAAGGGAAGTTAGTTACAGACGTAACACGCAAATAATGGATTCGTTATTATCACATCTCATTTTCAGTGGCGGAATAATTCCAATTCTGCATGAATATTCAATTAAAATGGCGAACGAATTGTGAATATAAAATTACTTTTTTTTCTTAAAGTTAATCTGAATAAATAACGCATACGTATTTAACATAAATTATATTTCACAAAGATTTTAAGACACGTATGAGTTTTTAAAATCTTTGTAGACTTTTTCAATCTCATAATCTTTTTACTGAAAGGATAAAATTTCATATTTAACAGTCCTTGTATTCTACAAATTGTACCAAGTCATTTTAAGGTCTGCTTCTTACATTGTTGTCCTTTCCCCAAATTATCTGATTGCACACTTACATCATTTAAGGGTTTTTTTAATTTGGCACAATATAAAGGTAATGCAAAATGTTTATCGACTTTCTTCTAACTGCTTCTCAGAAAACTGTCCTAAACTAACTTAATTCTTAAAATCTTTTCAACGTCGTATTTTATCATTACCTTTACTATAGATCACGTCTTACTACACTTGCAATGTTTGAACATTATCAATTATTACATCCTGTTTATCCGAAAACTGTGTTACAATTAACAATAGTTTACCTTACTGTGAATAATATATCCAAATTTCGTTGAAATTTAACGTTTACTTATGAATTTAATAGTGTATGTATACATTTCAAAGTGTTTGTGTAGATAAAGGCCGAAGTTATAGATAATTCATTTTAAATTAGGTCTCGGCCTATTTATTTTCAGAAAATATTTGTAAAATAGTTACGATCATTACTTTCTACGCTTGTTAGACATACCAAAAATTACTGAATTAAGCAGATTGAGAGCAAAATTGTAGCATGCGACGGAAGTTGCGTGCGCAGCATGCAACGGAAGCAACCGTCAACTGTAATTGAAGGCATTCTCTAAAAAACAATCTACGTAATTATTTTTACAGTTATCGGCTACATAAATAAAAGTATAAACATCTTTTTTTTTATAAGGGACACTTTATAACAAGGTTTGATTGAATATTTAATGTTTTTGTTTGCGATTGGTATAGATATGAATATTAGGTATTACAAGGAAGAAAATATAGTAAATGAGATAAGCAGCCTAGCATATGCATGTAAAATCATTCGTCAAATCTTATTTTGTATTGGCGTAGGCTGTCTGACAAGGTTGAGAGAACTATTTAGCTATATATATGTACGAGTATATTATATGGACGATTGGTGAAAAGCAAGAAAAAAGAAACATTGCTTCTATTTAACACAAAATGTTCTCAAGGGACCGATGCAGTGTGGAACGGTGCATTATCCTGGTGCAGTGACCAAGAATTATCTACTTATAATTCCCGTCTCTTGAGGCGACTTCAGCGCTATTCTTTCATTTTTTGCATGATATTAATTCGACTGATTAGTAGTTTTCGGGTCGTATACATATATTCAAGTCTCATCTTCCGTAATAATGCGTTTCATGACATCTTCGTAGCAAAAAATTTCTGTTTCACAGACGCTTTATTCTAAAAAATTGAGGGTTCCTGGAGGCAATCGAGATTTGGCGCGTTTGAATCATAAAACATATTTTAAAATGATTTGGGTTGATTCAAATGTAACGCCCAGCATCAGCAAGGTCTCTAATTGTTAATTGACTATTTTCCAAGTACTATATCATTGATTTCCTTGACGTGGCTTAACATCAATTGATGTTAATGGTCGTTCAGAACGCTGTTCGTCTTGAACTCGTTCTCAGCCTTCGGAGAAGTCTTTGTGTAATGTAGTCTCACCACCAGCCTTCTGCAACATCATCAACAATTTCAAGTCAGACTATTTATTTCCCAAACAAGATTTAATGCAAATTATTTGCTTAACAAAATGAGACATATTAAGGATGGAAAAACTCACTTTTGTATGTTTAGAGTAACATTCAAAGACAGGCTGGTAGTATTGAAAATTCGGAAAAAAAAATTACATTTCACCTGATTTTCTTATCATACTATGTAACTCAGTATACTGAGCTGCAACAGCATACTAAAATTTTAAAGAAATTGGAGAAGTAATCCCTAATTGATACAATTACCTTAAAATAAATAAATAAAACAATTCATATGAATAAATATGTGTATGTATAAATATATTTTATAAATTGCTTACAATTTTTTTTCTATCTACTTCTTATACTTACAATTATGTAATCTCTTAATTTTGATAATAATCTCTACGTAGAAACTACGTTCTACCAACAAGTCTTATAAAAACCGATAGAAACATAAGATCAATTTAAAGTAAAGGAATTAAAACACTTGGCAAGTTTCACAATGTTCATTTAATCGTTTCGGTGTTAAAACCATTTTCAAAGAGTACACTTTTGTATACGAAACGAACAAATGAACATTGTGAAACTTGCCAAGTGTTTTAATTCCTTTACTTTACTTTTTTAGAAATGTTTCACCAAGTGCCAAGCGAGTCTACAATTTTAAAAAAAATCAATTTCTTTTTAAATAGGTATGTACGTATAATATGGGTAATTTTTTATTGACTGTGTTTCAAAAATCAATTTCTTTATTAAGACCACTACAGGCTGACAATTTGAAGAATAATTTTCATTTTTGAGCAGTTACTTGTATGTATGGTAGGAATTAGATATTAAAACAGTTGGTTAAAGAACACAAGTGATAAATCAGATTATTAACTTTTTCTTAGACTATCAAATGACTGTAGGAAAAGGTCGTATCAAATCATTTGAAGATAAGTGTTATCATTTCCAATAAAATGGGAAGTAGCGTCCATTGACAAGCACGTGTAGATGTGCTTCAATGTATGTAAAAAACACATTATTTTAAACGCAATAAATAGCCCGGATCTTGCAGAGCACACGTTTATGTCGTGAATATGATAAAAAGGATCATATGTCTGCTAATTTTCATCATTAGATGAAAGGCGTAAGCGGCTAAATCACGTAATCTCTTGAGATTTTTTCTGTTAAACGAAAGATGAAACGAGGCGAGTAAAAACCCAAGTTCATTATTGACGTAAATATATAAATATAGTCTGATCATCCGATCATCCGACAAAAGAAGAATTGAGCGCTGGATTGTGATACTGATGTGCTTTAATACGCAAAATTCGATATGAACAAAAAAATTTATTCGAAAGTAAGTTCGAAATAAATTCATATTATTTTTTTAACCCAATAACTTAACCTATCGTAACGTATACAGTCTTAACCAACGCAGACATATACCTTATTTTTGAAAAAATTATACCGTCAGTCAATTTTTAGGGATCCTTAACTCCAAAAAGAAAAAAAGGGACTCTTATAGTATCATTTCGTTGTTTGTATGCCAAGACACTTCTCAGAAACGTGCAATAACGAAGAAGGACCAGACATAATTTTTTTTTGAAATTTCGACTTGTAACTCGAATTTTAAGAAAGAACAAGAATCTTTATCTTTTGTAACCTTATGACTGTAACAAATCGAATTAATGTTTTAAGTTCAATTAGGTTAGAATCATAATTTTAGGGTAGGTAAAGACAATACGTAATTTTTTTTTGTTTACACGATTGAACCAAACCTAATCTAACCTAATAGACAATTGAATTGCAAATAACAATCGTCACAACACTGATAGGTAAACTTATGATTCGGGATGAAGGGCAGTGGTCTAAATGAACTGTTAGGTCTCGAAATTGGGGCTGATATCTTTACTAGTACTGCACTGACAACGCGGACGCTGAAGATTTCAGCCACAATTGCCAACGAAACGTCTAGATTTAACAATTTATTTAGATCACCGTTCTTCAATCCAAATCATAATTTTACGATACCTTTGATTGCAGTCGTGAAAGCTTATGTTTTTATGATGATGGATAACTTAATACTCAACTCGAAATTTCGAGACGCAACCGACGAACTGGTGACGAATTTTGGCATGTAACATTGAGCACAATTCAGTACAACTCTTGTTATTAAAGGGGCTAAGGGGCTCAAGATTTAATAATTATAATGCGTATTATTCTCTTATTTAACTTAAGCTAAATTTTAGGAACTCTAAATAATAACACAGAGAAAATGAAAAAGGAAAATTTACCTAAATATTAAAGCTATATTTACAATTTATCCCACTAGCCTGTTGCTTCGTAAGCGAAAATAATAAAAATTACAATTTGAAATAGATTTACTAGGTATTTTAGTTGATATTACAAATTTAATTGTAATAATTAAGCAACTTGAAATAATTTTTAAAGATTATTACAAGTTACTTAATAAATTCTACTATTTCTACGGCAAATTCAATCGAAAACTTTTGCGTTGTCAAAAAAATTCAGTTTAGTAACAGTTCAATACGTATTATTTATGTATGTAAATTTTACAAATTGTCGAATTATTTCATGCCTAGTTTATATGAAACTTGTTAATGTGTAATAACCTTCACACTCTTAGAAAATTATTCTGCCTTTTATCCTATGTTTTATCTCCGAAGCGATAACTGCGAGATTGGCATTCAATGAACCATTAAAGGATCGGCCAATATTCATTGATAAATGTTTGTGAGTACAAAGTCTTTGACTGTGCTACGATTTTCAAACATTCGATTCGCTGTGTCTTTCCTTCCTAATTAATTAATATGTATGTACTACGACTTAAACAGCATTAGTATTTGCGTACTTATAATAAATTAAAATTAAATTTACAATGTACCGCAATTAGATGAACATACGAAATAGAATTCTTCAATCATATCTCTGAAAGTATCACCTACTTCTCTAAAAACTGTTTTAAACTAACCGAACCAATACGAAACGTAATCCTCTTCAAAAAAGCTTTAAAGATTATATTAGTTTATTATTTATCTGTATGAAATAATGACTGACTGCATTTGTATCAATTTTCTTATACCACGTCGCATTCTTTAAAAGATGATGCAGCTTTTTGGTGATTCTTTGTAGAAAGAATAAGAATGTTCATTTCTCAACTCGCCAGTAGTAAATAAATATTTTTTGCATTATTTATTTTCCAAATTTTTTAACGGGAATTTATTAAAATATGTATCCATGTTGTATGCATGTGTTATTGCTATTTTTGGAACAAAGTATGAATATTTCAATTAAAGTTTAGTTACGTGTTATGTAACGGTCTTGTACATCAAGAATATTTCAAACAAACGTTTGTATTCAGATTACATAATTTTTTATATGCATAAAACTGATAAACTTTATGTAACAGGTCAAGGGCGATTATAGTGTTAAAAGGGCGATTATAGTGTTAAAAAGCTCAAATTATTACTTAAAGATTAATCAGTTTTGGTCTATTATATACTAGTCGATGAGTTATTTAAAACGTTATCGTGTAATGTAATTTGATTGTAGTTTAACTATTTAAGTGGTGTTTTTTAAATACGTATTTATATGACAATTTAAACAGCGATATACCTGCGCCACTGGCAACCTACTTTAAACGAGTTTCATATTTGGATGCCTCCTTTATATGGAACAGTTAGTACCAGTACGTAACTTGAAAGCTATAAGACACTGACATTTTGAAAACCAAGATGCGTCTTCATAAATAATAAACTAACTCATTCTTACGGTTTTCTTTTACCTTTCTGAGAAAGCACATCTCGATTACTTATTGTACGATATTATCTTTCTTCTTATACTTCATATTGTAAATTTACAAGACTTGGAATTTGCGTTTTAATATAAATTCCACAAATGATTTCGTTCCGACCTAGATCAGTCACATATATTAATTCCACTCTTGAAACAATTTGATTTGTTTTTGTATCATCATCATCATCGTCATCATAAGGTCGTCAGTCCTAAGAATGGTTGGGTACGCACGAAAATATAGTATGTAACTATTAATTCGCTATGTCNCCAAGCTGACTTACATTAACATTACTCAACGCGATGCAATTCGGTTTGTTGCAGGAAAAAGCAGCAGGAAATATATTACCGCTGTACGTTACATACGCTTATTGTACGATATTATCTTTCTTCTTATACTTCATATTGTAAATTTACAAGACTTGGAATTTGCGTTTTAATATAAACTCCACAAATGATTTCGTTCCGACCTAGATCATTTACATATATTAATTCTACTCTTGAAACAATTTGATTTGTTTTTGTATCATCATCATCATCGTCATCATAAGGTCGCCAGTCCTAAGAATGGTTGGGCACGCACGAAAATATAGTATGTAACTATTAATTCGCTATGTCTACCCCTAAATAAACAATAGAATCTAGGCAGAAGAGGGTGATAATTTCATTAGTGGTAATAGAACCGACACCAACGTTTCCTCTCTTATTGGGAGGCAGATATCGATTATTATAAACATTATAGAACCTAGTAAGTGTTAAAGTAAGAACTTTGACGTAATGGGCGTGTTCAAATGTTAATATTCGAAGATAGATAGGCTATGGTAGTGACTTTTGCTAAAGGCTAAACCAAAGCACCACATACGAGGTGTGACAATTAAGTTCCAGGAACTTTGTTGTAAACAGTGTACTACCGACAGAAGAATGAAGTTGGTACGTCATTGCGTTCACGTTTTACCAGTGTTTTTCGTAAGATATTTGGTGGCATCGGAAAATGAATCATTCAAATCACAAACAGCGTGTTGTGATATAATTTTAGTGAAATCGGGGAAAATACCGTCTGAAATCCTCCGCAAATTGGAAAATATGTGTGGGAACAAACGTGCAGTGAGTGAAAAGTGGCCAACGAAAGCAAGGATATTCAAGTCCAAATGCTGATCATCTTTTTTTTCCGATATTTAAGACATTATCCCCCAGAAGTACGTTTCTTCCAGTTAGACAATGACCGGACAGTTTTATGTCGACGTCCTGAAGGTGTTGACGGCAGACATTTTCCGCGACGGTTGCAGATAATAACTGGATTTTCCATGACGACTACGCGCCCGCGCATTTTTCGTTGATTGTCCGCGAGTAATTAGCCAAAAGAAGTATCCCCACGTAGTCTCATTCTCCTACAGTTCGGATTTATCAACGTGCGCCTTTTGTCTCTTCCAAGAAATGAAATTCTTTATCACGGCGGCACAGCAGAGGATGGGAATTCTATATAACTTCAATAAAATATGAAGCGTGTTTCCAGGGGTGGGAAAGGCGATGGCAGCGGCATATTTATTTTAATTTAATTTACGCCAAACGGCTTTATACACAGAAAGTTACAATACTATGTTTATATATGTGAATCAGGTATAAAATGAATTTTTATATAATGCATCAGTAGAGCGGTACAATATGTTTTATTCTTGACAAAAAAGTTGTCGCTGAACCTCCAAAAAAGTTAATACTGGGGCAGTATTTGTTAACTAGGTTAACCATTCCATTTCTTAGCCCATAGTGTACGTAACCTCTCAATAACCTGTGACATCAAAGCTAAATTGGTGCAATATTTCAGGTGAATCTATTTGTCCATTATCAGGGGGTGTTTGTTACAAGTATCTACAAGAAAATATCGAGCAAAAATTAATTCACTTGTGTTTTGTTTACAAATTCCCGGAATTTAATTGCCACACCTCGTATTGAAAAAATTAATGCAAGTCCGTCGCCGATATTTTCATTGCAACGAAAAGCAAGTAAACTGATTGATATGTTGATTAAGTGTTAGGTTTATAGTAATATTGTTAAATTGTGGCGTAATAGTTTTTTAAATAAGCTTTAGTTTATGGTTTGTTTAAACAAATAGCTGTAACTTGAAAGTACCTGAGGAAATCTCAATAAAGGTAATTACACAGTCGCGAAGAACGTGAAAAGTTATAAAAAAAGCTTTGGCGGTTGTTGTAGAACAAACAAAATAGCTCAAACCCCAACCCCAAAACACGACACTTTAGATGTCCGGAGCACTTTTCGGTAACAAGGTTACCTTCTTCAAAGATTAAAGTGAACTGAAAGTGAAAAGTTATGTGTAAAAATGCTAAATTGCTTTTTCTAAAAATTTTTTTACTGTATTAAATTTTTATTAATGAATATTTATGAGGGGCAGTTAAGATTTGTAGAACGTAGCCAAACAGAGTACGGATTTACTTTTTTAGGTTGAAGGTTTTGTATTTCCTAAGAAAAGAATTTGTTATGCGGTTCAGCATTATCGCAGCTCACTCAATTAAACATCTTTTCCCTCTTGTTATTCACCCCCTCGCTCTTTGTCAAATATCGCTCGTTTTGGGGCGAGTAATAAAAATAGGCCTGAAAGCGAAATTTTAAGTAACGTGAATCAAAATTTTACGATACAGACCATTTATAAAACACTATAAATGGTGGTGCCTTTACTGTTACTTTCCCTGGTTAATGCACCGAGTAGGAAACAGTTACCTAAATACTATAATGATTTTAGGGAAAAATTTCCTCTTTGAAAGAAATCCCTGAAAAGTAATTTTTAATGAGATCTAATAATTTCTATTTCAAAGATTAACCCCTAATGCTTAATGCTGTGATAGCTTTAAGAATATGATTGACCCTACCTGTTTCTGTAGCTTCCGGAAAAAGAAGCTTTTCCACATTAAAAATAGTAGAAAATTATTTAAGATCAGGTTGGTATGGATCAAAGTAGATTCAGCGGATTGGCATTAATTTCAATAGAAAATAAGATATCAACTATATTGAATTATAATGTTTTAATTTCTACTTTTGCAGAAATTAAAATTAGAAAAATTATTGGTTCTTTCATTTATATTAATATTGTTTAATTTTGAATTGTATGAGATTTTGTTTGTAGATATTAGGTAAATTTGCATGAATAAAAATTTCAAAGAAAAGTTTTATATATCTGTATATACACGACAGCCAAAATTTTTAAGGGCGGTTATTTTTTAACGGTTTACCCGGGGCGACATTAACTTAGAGACGGTCCTGTAGCCAAAATTACTTTCCGCACATATAGAATGTTGGTAGATATACATAGATAGGTATAGCAGAGAAAGGAAAGGATATCAAAACTGCATGTAAAAAGTGAAAATAATAGAAAACCTCTCTTATATAACCAACAAGAGTGTTTGTACGGTGAGCCGAACTATAAACTCGTAACTGTGCCAAGGTAGGTGAGCTGGCGCAGGCGCACGTCGCCTGGAGCTAGTGCGCCAAGCTGACTTACATTAACATTACTCAACGCGATGCAATTCGGTTTGTTGCAGGAAAAAGCAGCAGGAAATATATTACCGCTGTACGTTACATACGTAAGTGTGCGGTAGTGTTGGTATTCATTGAGCAGTAAAAGCATGCCGATGCCGAGCAGTCAACAAGTAAAAAACAGTAAAACGGTGTCGCGCTTCGATTCCAAACTGACACACTACTCTCATGTGCCGTAATGCTATACCCATACACACATGCATAGATACGTCCATACACGACACTCATTCTCGTTACGGTTATCTCCATTATTATTACAATTTTATTACTACTAAGTACACTACTACTACTACTACTACTACTTTACTACACCACGGGCCAAATTTAGAACAATAAACTAAAACGGCTACAGCGCTCCCACACTGGTCCTATCGCAGTTTGCTTTGTAAGTTTGATATCGGATATTTTTGGAATATGAATTTGGGTATACATACCTGACAATCAAAGTAAGAATACATCTATGTATGGATGTGTACCAAATGGAGTATAAATTATTGATCGATTTATTAATATGATCTGGCATCTATTGTAGGTGTTTGCCTATTTGCACACAGTATACGTATGGGTTCTTTTAAAGATGTTGTATCTCCTTTCCAAAAATTGTGAGAACTTGAAAGAATTAAAGATCCTAGTAATGAATGGTTACTTTATTGTACAAAATTTCAAGTGAATGAAATCGTTTTTAAAAATATCATTAGAAATCTACTTTTTAAAACAAAATAAGAAAATTCAACAGAATTTTCTAAATTACTCCAGTTTCCTCCCAGCAAGAACGAAATTGGATTTTAACCATTTGATCTTAAAGGTATTGTTTTACCTCCACTGCAAACGTATAATGTGTAGAATTCGAAGGTGCTACTTATTTAATTGCTGTACCCTTTATGTAAAGAAATATCTTCATTAAAATAATCGTTTCTTACCGAAATCCTTTTAAATATCTACTTAAATAATAATAAAGATGTAATTTATATTTCATTTAATAATTTATTAAAGTAATCAATAATAAAATCAATCATTTAGATAACGGTAACCTAAATTACATAAGTAGTGCTCGTACTTCAGTAAAAGGTGTATTTATAGTACCATTTTGCAAGTTAAACGTATTTTTTTTTCTAACGAAACCACTGAATTTGATTGTGCTGTTGCAAGTGAAAAAAATCAGTTTCCCTTTTCATTTGTTGGTAGTTTATTTGTCTCGAATTAAATTTTTAAACAGTTTGCTGCACAACTTCAATTTTTAAACAAAAGAGAACAATGAACTGCGTTTTAATTGTTTAACGTGGAATAGGTATATATATATATTTGTTCGGTCAAGTAGGCTTCTAGGGAAAGTGTCGGTAGAAGACCTTGAAATCATTGTTATTATTACCGCTATTACTTTAGCTATTATAAGAGATCCACTACTGCAAGTAAATGCACTTAACGCCAGCAATAACACAGAGTTGACGGTAATGGAGCTTTTATGATAGTAAAAGGAACAGCGTGGTTATGCTACTAT
>NW_020439023.1:591792-601433 GCF_000699045.2 Agrilus planipennis
TTCTCTATATCCATACAAAATATCTATCAAACAAATAAAATTAAAATTTTCTTTTGAAAAATGAAACCATTCCATCAGTATTTTCTTATGACGTTGTCACATTCAACTATCGTCAGTAAACCGACTTTACAGACAATCGATTTTTTTTTTATTAAATTTCCGGCATCGGACATTCTGGCATACAATAGTGAAAAATCTATACGAAAAACCACGCGAGACTGGCGCGATCCGCGGGAAACCCAAAATATTTCGCTGCCAAAATGCGTTCTGACACCAGGAATACCGCACAGGTTTTGGTTGGTTCCCACGTTGTATACTTTTAGTACCAACAGCGTTAGAAAAATCGCCACATAAGCAATTTTTTCAAACAAGTGATTGTAAAAACATTTTTAACAAACAAACTTTAACATATTCCCAAAGCAAAAAAACACAACAAGAATCATAAACATATCTATGTCGAAGTTATGTGATCGTATTCAGTGTAATTTTTAAGCATCTACTATAACGATCAACTGTGCATCTATTATTCGCCAAAGGCTGCCGTGATGTGTTAAATACTTATAGAGAAAACAGTAGGAATCTTCATATTTTTTAAGTTTGCAGTTGATAAGAAACCTTCCCCAACATACAGGGCTAGATAGGAACATGTTAGAAGCAGAAACAAAAGTTAAAAGGAGTAGGGGTACATCAGACTAGAGTTAAGGATGTGGGATGTTCTATAATTTTAGGGAAATGCAAAGATTAGCTCAGAATAGCAAAGGGAAAGTAGAAAACGATGTCCTTCTGCTTTCCCAAAAATAGAAGTACACATAGGCGTACTATTAAATGGGTTCACTTTCGCTACTCATAAAAGTTTAGACGGAATATCGGCCATAGATTTATGTAACCCATCTAAACCTCGGTCTGTAAGTTCTTTATTATGTGTGCCAAGTTATAGATCATAGCGTAGAACACCAACACATAAAACTTGTTGGCACGGAAATATTTCATATAGGTACCTATCGATAGATAACAAATACAAATAAAACCTTGACTTATTTTTAGCCCGGTGTCTTTGAAACTGTCTAGTTTTCCACACTTACAAAAACGTTGCATGTTAAAATGCATAACTCCCATTCCCACTACCAGCGGTTAATGAATCATCGTCAGTATTAGTAAAATAAAAGTAGCACGCGGACAGCCTGTTTATTTTAATTTTATCTGTTGTTTTTTTTTAACGCATATGACAAAATTATTGTGGTATAATAATTATATTAATTAAATCATTTAAGTTATATACATTTTTGAACATTCCGCTTAACGCTAAAATGCCAGCGATGTTCAGTATGTAGTATCTAGGTAGTAAATGAATGTATCATGAAAGTAATGATAAATAAAACTGAGTTTGACATCATATATTTCAAGTCATTCTGCGGTCTATTCAAATATGTATAATGTAAAGTCTCTATAACGAAATTGTTTATTACAGAAAATTGGTTAGTATGTGTGTATTCATGTATAACTTATACCCCTATTTAGATATTTTTTTATGGTATAAATACATACATGCGAAAATTTTGGGGACTTGTTTGACTTTTTTGGTAAGTTTACCCGCAAAAAAGTAGTAAGCCTTGGCAATACCTCGATAGCGGTGTGGAAATTTACATTTTTTTACATTAAATTTTTATTTTAGTTTATCTTAAGCATTCGATTATCGGTTGTGTTTACATTTTCCATCTATGTAACTGCAGTTTTTATCGAACTATGCTATTCAGTAGATACCTATGCCGTCAATTCCCATACAGGACCGGCTTCGGATAGTAAATTATTGTGATTTTTTAAAAATATTTTTGCCTTGAACCACACTACTTAACATCGATGATTACATGCGATCGTTTATCGCATCTAGTTTACATCCTCGAAAGCTCAGCAGTTATTTCTGTTACACCCTGTATAATATACATATAAACTTCATAATATTTATATTGCAAAGTACACTACTTTCAAAATTAAAAAACATTTTAAGCGACATCANCCGGGGCGACATTAACTTAGAGACGGTCCTGTAGCCAAAATTACTTTCCGCACATATAGAATGTTGGTAGATATACATAGATAGGTATAGCAGAGAAAGGAAAGGATATCAAAACTGCATGTAAAAAGTGAAAATAATAGAAAACCTCTCTTATATAACCAACAAGAGTGTTTGTACGGTGAGCCGAACTATAAACTCGTAACTGTGCCAAGGTAGGTGAGCTGGCGCAGGCGCACGTCGCCTGGAGCTAGTGCGCCAAGCTGACTTACATTAACATTACTCAACGCGATGCAATTCGGTTTGTTGCAGGAAAAAGCAGCAGGAAATATATTACCGCTGTACGTTACATACGTAAGTGTGCGGTAGTGTTGGTATTCATTGAGCAGTAAAAGCATGCCGATGCCGAGCAGTCAACAAGTAAAAAACAGTAAAACGGTGTCGCGCTTCGATTCCAAACTGACACACTACTCTCATGTGCCGTAATGCTATACCCATACACACATGCATAGATACGTCCATACACGACACTCATTCTCGTTACGGTTATCTCCATTATTATTACAATTTTATTACTACTAAGTACACTACTACTACTACTACTACTACTTTACTACACCACGGGCCAAATTTAGAACAATAAACTAAAACGGCTACAGCGCTCCCACACTGGTCCTATCGCAGTTTGCTTTGTAAGTTTGATATCGGATATTTTTGGAATATGAATTTGGGTATACATACCTGACAATCAAAGTAAGAATACATCTATGTATGGATGTGTACCAAATGGAGTATAAATTATTGATCGATTTATTAATATGATCTGGCATCTATTGTAGGTGTTTGCCTATTTGCACACAGTATACGTATGGGTTCTTTTAAAGATGTTGTATCTCCTTTCCAAAAATTGTGAGAACTTGAAAGAATTAAAGATCCTAGTAATGAATGGTTACTTTATTGTACAAAATTTCAAGTGAATGAAATCGTTTTTAAAAATATCATTAGAAATCTACTTTTTAAAACAAAATAAGAAAATTCAACAGAATTTTCTAAATTACTCCAGTTTCCTCCCAGCAAGAACGAAATTGGATTTTAACCATTTGATCTTAAAGGTATTGTTTTACCTCCACTGCAAACGTATAATGTGTAGAATTCGAAGGTGCTACTTATTTAATTGCTGTACCCTTTATGTAAAGAAATATCTTCATTAAAATAATCGTTTCTTACCGAAATCCTTTTAAATATCTACTTAAATAATAATAAAGATGTAATTTATATTTCATTTAATAATTTATTAAAGTAATCAATAATAAAATCAATCATTTAGATAACGGTAACCTAAATTACATAAGTAGTGCTCGTACTTCAGTAAAAGGTGTATTTATAGTACCATTTTGCAAGTTAAACGTATTTTTTTTCTAACGAAACCACTGAATTTGATTGTGCTGTTGCAAGTGAAAAAAATCAGTTTCCCTTTTCATTTGTTGGTAGTTTATTTGTCTCGAATTAAATTTTTAAACAGTTTGCTGCACAACTTCAATTTTTAAACAAAAGAGAACAATGAACTGCGTTTTAATTGTTTAACGTGGAATAGGTATATATATATATTTGTTCGGTCAAGTAGGCTTCTAGGGAAAGTGTCGGTAGAAGACCTTGAAATCATTGTTATTATTACCGCTATTACTTTAGCTATTATAAGAGATCCACTACTGCAAGTAAATGCACTTAACGCCAGCAATAACACAGAGTTGACGGTAATGGAGCTTTTATGATAGTAAAAGGAACAGCGTGGTTATGCTACTATGTATACATATTGGAGCGTTTTTTTTTGTTTAGTTTATCCTTGAGGAGGGGACATTTTCAAAAGACACCCCTTGAATAAGGGTAATGTAGGATTCGCCGAAGCGCTTACCGACTAATACCCCTACTCGAGTAGGGAGATCAACCCGAAGGTTGTGATTCCCAAGGGAGGATTTGTTGGGAAGATTGGAGAGGGTAGAGGTAAAATTGGGGAGGAGAGTCTTTTGAGGGGAATGGTATAGGTGTCCCATCACAAAAAGTAGGGTGGGTACTCGCGCCAAAAAGCGAAACTAGAAATGAGCAAAAGTGAGCAGCTCAGAAGAGAAGGGCCTTCTGAAACGGTCGTTTGAGTTAGGTACGAAGTCGGAAAGTAGATGGTTTTTTGTGACCTGACACTGAGGCCCTAAGGTTTGCTGCGAATTTAGTTGCAGCCTCGGGAAGAGTCGGTAGACCAGTTTCTTTCAGAATTTGGATATTTCTGATGAACCATGGGTAGTTCAGTGCGGAGCGAAGAATCCGCATGTAAGTGCCTTGAAAAATTTGAAGGCGTCGGGGATGGTTGTAGTCCCATACGGGGATTTGCGTAGGAACAAATGCTCCTGATGATTGCGTTACACGCACGGATTTTCGTTTATTGGGGGATGTAGTTATTTCGGAAGATGGGTTTAAGTGCAATGAATACACCCATAGCCTTGTTAGGGGTAGCTGTGATGTGGTATCGTCAGGTTAGGGCTCTGTCGAAGACGACACCTAGGTAAGTGACGGAGTTGCTCCATTTGATAAGGCGGTTGTTACGATGATGGAAGGAGGTTTTCGGGACCTCCGTGAGAAGAAAATTGCTTCCGATTTGGTCTCGTTAATGGAAAGTTTCCAGTATTAGTTTAGGAGCAGAGGCAGAAACTTATTAATTCTCGCTGTGCTTTGTAGAATGGTTTGGGAAGAGTTTGTGAGGGCAAAGTCGTCATCATAGAGTCATATTGGAGCGACGTCGCTATCGTTTTTATACTCTGTTCTTTACACGAGGGGTGACCAACCCGCGGCCGGCATGCGATCGCCTTGGGACATTTTTCCCACCCTCAAGTTTCACTATAGTTTTACAAAATATATCTATTTGATAATGGTCGCTGATTTTCCGTATCTAGATAATCAGATAAATTCAGGATGTAAGGCATAGTAGAGATATAAAACACAGGAGCGCAGGGTCGAGTCGCCTTTAACAAAAAAAAAAGTCACTTTTTTTCTCACGAACGGCTAATTTAGAAATTAAAGGTGAATGTCTGAAGCACGTCGCTATATGGGTGCGAAGCGTGGACGGTCAGCGCAAGGAAAAGAAAAGGGTAGAAACGTTTCAAATGTGGTATTACAGGTGAATAATCAGGATACCGTGGATAGAAAAGGTTAGAAATGAAGAAGTATTAGAAAGTGTGGCGGCCCACCTGTCCCACTTCAGCTCGCGTCACACATCCCGCAGGTCTCCAGATGTCTAAGGCAGAGAGCACGTGGTCAGCCTTGCTGATGAGTCCAGGCAAGCTCTCGGGACGAAACATCTTTTCTCTCTTTGGTGTAGACAACGATACATCTACAGAAAGAATAGGAGAACAGAGAACTCTATGGAAGTCAATAAGAAATAGGCGAGATAGGTTGGTAGGACACCTCCTTCTTAATAGGGGTAGAGGTAGACCTATATTAGATTACTGTTGTGAATATGTGATGTTCTAGTTTTATGAAAATGCAGAGATTAACTCAGGATAAGAAAGAGTCTTAGGATTAGGACCGCTCTATGTTCATGATGATGTTTACAATTATGAGTTCAAAAAATGTCTATAGTAAATCTAATTCTAATATGAAGAAATATACGTATAACTTTGACCACCCCTGCTTTAGGTCAACAAGGAAGTACTCTGTAAGTTTTGATTTTCTATGGAGTGTCGAAATATGCAGCATAAATGATCCGTATCTTTTGACTGTATTGATTTAGAAGTTTGATTTTTTCACAGGGAATATAAACCAGAATATTTGATATTAGTTTCAACTCGATACCTCCACGCGTTCCTGAATAGACAGACAGACTAACAAAGATGTGATCCTACAAGTCATTCTCCAATTGACAACAGTATTTTATGACAAGACATTAATTTTTCGAAATTCTGATGTTGAGGCTAATTTTTATTTTTGGCGATTTATGTTGGTCATCGAGGATAACATTTTGGTAAAAAATTCCCGCTCTTCACTTTTTACATATGTTAATCACTCACTTGTTAAAACTATATACTGTTGAAAAGCCGTGTAAAAATCATGTAAAGCAACGACATATCGCCGAAGTCCTTCTAATCACGCATCTACTGATTCACGAATCTATCGGTAGCTTTCTTAATGAAATTTTTCAAAGGGGGACTATCACTAAGGTAAGCTCAAAGTGCATAGTATAATGAATTAAGATCAGGGTGCCGCTTGAACTCGCATGGTGGATGAATGCCAGACCATTGTCCTCCAAACATCGCATTGTGAGTGACTGCGACTGGTTGAGTAGCTCTATCGTCGATAATTGGAGGACATCAGTGTTTCAGCATTCTCCCTCCTAATGAGTGGTTGAGAGGCAACCCTGATCTCAATCCATCAGTTGCAATTTGTGGACCACACATCAAGCATAGAAACAATATGTATGTGACTAAAAAAGAATTCACCACTGCGTCACTGCTAGAGCTTTTTGTATCAGTTTTTCAATAATATATAGTTTGAGTGATATGTGACGGTTTGTTATTAAATTACAATGCAATAACTTACTAACCGAATTACTGACAGAACTTTTTTTGACCTCATCATCAAAAGGTCGTCAGTCCTAAGACTGGTTGGACACGCATTTCCACTCCTTCCTATCCTGAGCTAATCTTCGTATTTCCCTAAAACTAGAACATACCACATCTTTATCTATTTGCGAACAATAATCTAGTCTACCTCTACTCCTCTTAACTGTTTCTGCCTTTAATATGACTCTTACTAGATCTTCATGCTTGAAAAGGTGTCCCACCAACCTATCTCGCTTATGTCTTATTGACTTCCTTAGAGTCTTCTGTTCTCCTATTCTTTCTAATACCTCTTAATATCTAACCTCCTCTGTCCATGCTATCCTCATCATTCACCGGTCACACATTTCGAAATATTCTAACCTTTTCTTTTCCGCCGCACCCACACCGTCCATGTTTAGCACCCGTACAGCGCCACGCTCCAAATATACACCTTTAACAATAATTTCCAAATTTCTAAATTAATCATTCGCGAGCATAGAAGTGACTTTTTTTTATTGAAAGCAACTCGACCCTGCGCTGTCCTCTGCTTTATATCCTTACTATTCCTTTCGTTCTGACTTATCTGACTTCCTAGATACCTTAAATCAGTCACTTCGTCTCCTGCTCTTTCCCTACTTTTTCTTCCCTTGCATACCAGTTTTTTTGACCTAAAAAATAAAAATTGTTTCCAATATATTCCAGTGATATCGTTTGCCTTTTATCGGTTCAGGGTTTTGTTTTTCAAATGATACTAATACTTTCCCTGTATTAGGTAAGAAATATTAGCGGTGAACTATTCTTTATATTACAGAAACTCATATGTTAATTAGGAACGGGAGACTGATCGTGAAGCAAGAAACAAGTGATTACGACTCCATTAGCAAGTGAGAAAAGCTCAGTTTTATTTTAAACAAACAAGCGCAGTGAAATACGGTTTTGTTAATCGTATTTGCAAACAATAATTACCAATTAATGTCACTGTATAGTGTATAATTACCGTTAACTCGTAATGTAGTTACACATACATATCTATATGCAGCTAAAGTTATATTATGTTCGTCTAACATACAAAAAGTATATGCATACAAATAAAATGTAACTGTTCGAATTTTTAATTTTTAAATACATTTTACTATTTCTATAATATCTCTAACTAATGAAAACGAAACCATCGTTAAAATTCGACTCGTTTAACTCATATTGCATTGTATTTCAAAAGAATTGTAGATATTAGCCCAGCGAACAATTTAGTTTCTAATTTATTGTGATATCCCAAACGGTTCCAAATAGAAATCCAGGCTAGGGATCGACAAATTTTAAGCTTGTAGAGCCATTTGCAATAGAAATATTGTTTTAATTTTTTTTGATTCGGCTTTTACATTTCATTTCAATTACTATGTTACAAAATATGGTATTATGTCAAACAAGACTGAAATTATGTTAAAAGATCAATGCGAATGGTAATCTTTGTCAGTTTAAGATTTGACTCTAAATTTTGATTAGTTATATGACTTCTTAGCTTGTGAGAAAACTATTTCTCGCACAAACATGTTGACCCAAAGATCGTCAGCACAACAAAAGCCTCAGGCTAAGACATCCCTTTTAGAGCAGTCCAGTATCCACTTATAGTGCGATATCAAAAGACATTTCTGTCTTTCCAGCTCTTCTAAGCTACTACTTATATATATTAGACTCGTAAATTTCCAATTCCACAAGTCTTTTCTTTTTAAATCTAGTAAGTCTTAGAAACTAGATCAAGACGTAGGAAATTTACAAGATCAAACTCATCAGAAGTCTATAATTATAAATAGATAACTGATTATTGATCAATAAATTATCTAAGGTAATAAATACAGTACCATTTAGTATGTCCCAGGAGCCACGACTGAAACAATTTTCTAATGATATGAAAGTAACTAGCATCGGTTAATTGCAAGCACCTAACGTGTATAATGAATGGTTAATAAATCAGGTAAGCGTGTAAATATCCGATCTGGTGCTGCTCTTCATCCTTAATAAACTTAATAAAACGAGAGCTTAAGCACAAGGACGCCATACATTTGTAAAATTATTTGTAGTTGACGTGCCAGTTGTAGCTTTTGTTCATACTTCAATAAGAGCTATAAATAAAACCTTGAATTATTTTTAGTCAAGCATCTTTTATAAAATCGAATAATAATAAAGGTCGATCTCGAGACTAAGAATTGAACACTACATAAACACTGTTACAATTTATAATATTGTTAAGAATTATCAAACGGTAAATTATTATTGAAAGGTGGCAAATGGTGGATAATCCATATACATTATTATTTTGTAAGTATTTTAGTAAATCCTCAAGTTTGTAGTAAAAACGTTATGATTGACATAAATAAATAAAAATTATTCTTTTTACGAAGTTTCTTTGGAACAAGTTTAAATTCGAATTGTGTGCTCATTGTTCATGTTAAGGTACACTCAAATGAAGGGGATGGGAACGTGGGAACGGTAGTGAGAGCAAGATTTTAGGGTGCTCTCAAACCAACGCGGGAGCCTGAACGTGAAGCTTGAGTAATTTTATTTTTATTTATTATATTTTTTGTATATTTTTATTCTGTGGTTGCGGAAAATCATAAATGTGACTATTTATGGTCAACTTCTAAGACTGATTGGACACGTACCTCAACTCTTTCCTATCCTGAACTAATTTTTGCATTTCCCTAAAACTGTTGACCTATTTTTTGACGTGACAACGTCTTATAATTCGATGGAGCCGGCTGCACGCACGAAAAAACATGACTCATGCGGCGTTACCTCGCTCTGAGGCGTTCCATTTAAGTGCAAGCGAGAGCGCGGAACGAGCGACAAAGAGGCACAATCGGCCTCCGCGTTCGGTGTTCGACATCTGTCTCTCTCCTACTTGAGTGAGCGATGCGTCCGCGTGGACAGCTGCCATACAATAATACATTTCCATTTACCTCCTTCTCTATATCCATACAAAATATCTATCAAACAAATAAAATTAAAATTTTCTTTTGAAAAATGAAACCATTCCATCAGTATTT
>NW_020439023.1:601825-647379 GCF_000699045.2 Agrilus planipennis
AGTAGGAATCTTCATATTTTTTAAGTTTGCAGTTGATAAGAAACCTTCCCCAACATACAGGGCTAGATAGGAACATGTTAGAAGCAGAAACAAAAGTTAAAAGGAGTAGGGGTACATCAGACTAGAGTTAAGGATGTGGGATGTTCTATAATTTTAGGGAAATGCAAAGATTAGCTCAGAATAGCAAAGGGAAAGTAGAAAACGATGTCCTTCTGCTTTCCCAAAAATAGAAGTACACATAGGCGTACTATTAAATGGGTTCACTTTCGCTACTCATAAAAGTTTAGACGGAATATCGGCCATAGATTTATGTAACCCATCTAAACCTCGGTCTGTAAGTTCTTTATTATGTGTGCCAAGTTATAGATCATAGCGTAGAACACCAACACATAAAACTTGTTGGCACGGAAATATTTCATATAGGTACCTATCGATAGATAACAAATACAAATAAAACCTTGACTTATTTTTAGCCCGGTGTCTTTGAAACTGTCTAGTTTTCCACACTTACAAAAACGTTGCATGTTAAAATGCATAACTCCCATTCCCACTACCAGCGGTTAATGAATCATCGTCAGTATTAGTAAAATAAAAGTAGCACGCGGACAGCCTGTTTATTTTAATTTTATCTGTTGTTTTTTTTTAACGCATATGACAAAATTATTGTGGTATAATAATTATATTAATTAAATCATTTAAGTTATATACATTTTTGAACATTCCGCTTAACGCTAAAATGCCAGCGATGTTCAGTATGTAGTATCTAGGTAGTAAATGAATGTATCATGAAAGTAATGATAAATAAAACTGAGTTTGACATCATATATTTCAAGTCATTCTGCGGTCTATTCAAATATGTATAATGTAAAGTCTCTATAACGAAATTGTTTATTACAGAAAATTGGTTAGTATGTGTGTATTCATGTATAACTTATACCCCTATTTAGATATTTTTTTATGGTATAAATACATACATGCGAAAATTTTGGGGACTTGTTTGACTTTTTTGGTAAGTTTACCCGCAAAAAAGTAGTAAGCCTTGGCAATACCTCGATAGCGGTGTGGAAATTTACATTTTTTTACATTAAATTTTTATTTTAGTTTATCTTAAGCATTCGATTATCGGTTGTGTTTACATTTTCCATCTATGTAACTGCAGTTTTTATCGAACTATGCTATTCAGTAGATACCTATGCCGTCAATTCCCATACAGGACCGGCTTCGGATAGTAAATTATTGTGATTTTTTAAAAATATTTTTGCCTTGAACCACACTACTTAACATCGATGATTACATGCGATCGTTTATCGCATCTAGTTTACATCCTCGAAAGCTCAGCAGTTATTTCTGTTACACCCTGTATAATATACATATAAACTTCATAATATTTATATTGCAAAGTACACTACTTTCAAAATTAAAAAACATTTTAAGCGACATCATTAAATTAATATACCGATGTGAGATGTTCAAAATATTTACAGTTTTCATCGTAGACTGTCATTGTTTTCTTATTCCAAAGTTTGAATTTTTAAAGTAGAAACTTAAGGGAAGTTAGCGATTGTATTTAATTTGTTTCTATACAAAATAGCATACAAAGAAGTTTTTTACAAGCATCTTACATAGTAGTAGTTTTGTGAAATGTTTTTTATGAATTAAGGAACAGCAAAAAGCAACTGCGTTTCCGTGTCTATTTTTGCAGGAACAAGCTACAAAAGCACTATGCAACATTTCTTCTTTCATTGCAGTCTTTTTCGTTCGCCCGAATATGTCAATTTTGCGATTTCCAATGAAACTGCAAAATTGTTTTTTTCATAGATATTTGCCATGAAAAAATTTGTCCTGCGTAAGTTCCATATATCTGAACACCATTCATATCTATATAGAAGAAAGCAGAACTAAGGTTTTCTACAGTTCAACTTACGCTTCACAAATTATGTTGAATTCACACTTATTTCCCCGATAAAAAAGTGTATAGATACATTTAATTAAAAGGAAATTACAAGAACTTATCTTTTATAAATACAGAAAACATAATCATGTAAAATAAACGAGAAATTATACTTATACCTACAATAACGTTGTGCTAATATGACAAAGAGCTAATGCTCTAGCGTAGAGTTGTGTGTGTGATGAGAATCGGTGCAGCTATCTCCGCTGATGAAACGACATACAACTACAGCTGACGATTAACTAGTTTAATAAAAAGATGGAACTGTGGCTTAAGGCTACATTCGATATGCAGGATATTGTCGTTTAAATGTTGATGTTTGATTAGCCATCCACTAACAGAATAACCTGGTTATATTTGCATACTTCTCTGATTGACATACTTGAAGTAGGTACTTATCTTTACTAGTTTTAAATGAATAATATAAAATTTAACTATAGATGTATTTAGGTGTATCTATCTAGTTTTTATTTTTAACGTCCGGAAATGATTTCATCTTAATCAAGATATCTAAGTTTAGCTTAGATTACGTCTGCAGATTAATTTGTATGATCGTTTTTTTGCTTAACATCTTTCAGTCAATCACTTAGTCAAATAAATCCGTTAGAGGCAGATATTTGGTGGATACCTGGCGCTACTTCGACAGCTTATTATTGAAAATATTAAAATTTTACAATTGAAGTAATTTAGGTAATCTATTCATGTGAAGCGTGTTGGATTATGTGGAACCAATTATTAAAATACCTTTGGTAACAGGATTCTTATTCCCAGACATGCATGCCCCATAATATGCAGGGCAATTGACAATCCCATTCATTTTCCATTTGATATTCCAGCTGATGTGATGAGATGTTGCATGATTGATTAAGTTAAGAGTATTTTTCAAAGTGTGAAATGGATGAGGCTACTTTACTGATTCGAGAAAATGTATCTCTATTTAACAGTTATAAATATAAATTCCCTATAATTTCACCAAAACATTTACGTAAGCAATTTAACTTTTTTGTCACCAAAGTCGTGAAATCTTTGTTTTGACGTATTCTTTTTGAATAGCTCTCAATCCATCATGTTTAGTGGATTTACTGTCGGAAACTCCAACAGTTTACGTAAATCAAAGTTTACAAGGTAAAAAGTAATACCAAATGGCGATACTAGATAATCAAACTATAAATGTATATATATAAAAATGTCATGCATCGATTTATTATTATTGATTAGAATGGTTCCCGTTTTAACTCGCGTCAATAAAATTCTTCATTACAAATGATAAAAATCTCCTGATCGAATTCAGTCTTATCAATAAAAGCATGAGGTGTAATTCCATATATAAATTTCAAGTGTTTTCTTGGAAACGTTAATATCGTGTCAAAGGTTCCAATTATTAAAACCCGTATGTGATAAGAAAATTATGATGCAGTCGCATTGTTTGTTTTTTTTAACATCTTACGATTACACGTTGTAATCTTGCACATATTGTGTACCTACTTTGTTGTAGTAAAAAATAATCGCATTCTCCAGAATTTTTATTAATTTAAAGTAAAAAAAAATACTGGTATGTAAGGGAAGAAAGAGTAGGGAAAGAGCGATTATAAAGATAGGATACGAAAAATTGGAAGAGCTGACTGATTTTAGGTATCTAGGAAGTCAGATAAGTCAGGACGGAAAGAGCAAGAGGGATATAAAGCAGAAGATAGCACAGGGTCGCGTCGCCTTCAGTAAAAAGAAGTCACTTCGATGCTCGCAAACGGTTAATTTATAAATTCGAAAAAGATTGTTAAAGGTGTGTTTGGAGCGCGGCGCTGTACGGGTGTGAAACATGGACGGAAGGCGCGACGGAGGAAAAAGGTTAGAAGCGTTCGAAATGTGGTGTTACAGGCAAATGATGAGGATACCGTGGACAGAGAAGGTTAGAAATAAAGAGGTATTAGAAAGAATAGGAGAACAGAGAAATCTATGGAAGTCAATAACAAACAGGTATGAAGGACTAATCAGAGACATATTAGAGGCAGAAATGGAAGTACAGATAGACCTAGATTAGATTACTGTTCGTAAATAGTTATGGATATGGGTTGTTCTAGTTTTAGGGAAATGCGAAGATTATCTCAGGATAGGAAAGAGTTGAGGTGCGTGTCCAACCAGTCTTGGGCCTGACGACCTTATGATGATGATTGTTAAGCTGTTAATTAGTTACAAAACACATCATCTGGGGCATGAAGGACTAGTCAGAGACATATTAGAGGCAGAAACGGAAGTGAGAAGGGGTAAAGGCAGACCTAAATTAGATTACTGTTCGCAAATAGTTAAGGATATGGGTGGTTTTAGTTTTAGGGAAACCAGTCTTAGGATTGACGACCTTATGATGATGATGATGAAATGTAAACCATATATACGCGTACGGTATTGTCAATTCGTAATTGTTTCTGAAGCGTTGGCCATATCCCCAGTCAAGTTAATTTTTAAATAAATAATTATTATAATAACTTTGGCTTATCATTATTTCATTATTTAATCTTCAATTCCAATACTCTTTTTGTTTTCTTGAAAGGTCAACTGTAAATATAAGCAGAATCATTTGAAAACAATATATTGTATAAATGAAAATAGACGACGAGTCCATGTTTTTGACTATGCAGCCACAGCCATCTGACGCTGACCACCGCTGTTTATACCCTTTAGTCTCCTTTTGTGCACTATGGTGGTTGCATGTCCGTCGTTGTGGTGGTTATAATAGGTCGAACTAGGGCATTTTTGTATTTCAAACTGAAGTGTATTAAAAAGATTTGAATCTCCTATAACGTTCGAAATTTCTCTTTTTGGCGAGTGTGTAGGGTTGCCGGTCAATCCTGGTCATCAAACACCAGTTCAGAATAAGTGAAAATGGGCTAACAGAATGTTCTGCAATGCTTCCAGCGTTGTCCTCTGGTAGAATGTTTTCGAATGTATAGGATCGTTTTTAGGTAGATTAGGCTGGAAGAATTGAGAACGTTCTGGAATGTTCGAGGAGTATTATGTATAAGTGGTGTGGTCCGCATTTCTCCAATTTGTTGTATACGTGTGTGCGTTTGCGGGCCCATCACCAGCCAGTTGTGAATAAGTGAGAATGTACCTACTAGGTAATCCTCATCTAGAATGTTCTCGAATATTGTCCTCAAGTACTACGTTCTAGAATCTAGAGTAAACTGGACCTAAAGAATCGAAAACGTTCTAGAATGTTCGTTATTATGTTTGAGTGGTGGAATAACGTTGATTATATAGCATTCTTATATATGTATTTCAACCAAAACATTGGAACTTTGGAATGTTCGAGATTTTTCGAATTTGGTCGACATTTAGGTTTGCGAATAGAAAATTAAAACTGATTCATTCATCAAGAGAACTTCATGTGCTTCTTGCTGTGATTAGTATACTTTTCTACAAATATTATGTAATTTGTGATATACCTGCTCCCAAACTGTAATCAATTTATATTGCATCGCTGCTTTAGAGTTTATTCCTTATTAGATTAGAGTTACATTAAAATACCATATCAATTATAAACAAAAATGATATCAAGTAAATGCTTCAACGTTCAGCATTAAATAATGTTTTAGATTTTCCGGTTGAAAAAACAAAAATTCAATAAGTATATATTATAAGTGTTTAGAGAGTTGAAGAAGATACAGACCGTTTAATTAAGGTACGAGTTTGTGTTTCCCCGTTACTAATAGAAAAATTGGCACTTGAGATGTAATAAATATTATCTTAAACAATAAATCATTTAAATTATCTGTTCCAGTTGAATAAAAATATTGATAATCATTAGTTGACGATGAGTAAACTGTTTCCTAATTACATAATCAAATAATTCCTTGTAATTATTTCACTCACAGTATTATAGATATAAACTAATAAATCTAGAAAACTTTATCCATATTTTTCTTCTTCACTATCGCTAGTGATGTATGCAAGTTGCACTTTACTCGACGTATGGTCCTTTCTCGTTAATATATAATTTTGGGATTTCAGTTGTCCTTAATCTGACCCTGGCGATACATAGCGAACGAAGAAGCTTCATCGTAAAATACAAATTAAAATGTTTATAGGTACCTACAATAAACAAATTTAGCTTGCTTGACAAGCGGAGATATGTTTATTTATCCTGAAAGGATTTAGTTACATTTATTTTCCAACCTTCTTACATTTTATTCAAATGACCCTGGATTATTTTTACACGCATTGCTTAAAAGGAACGAGCTATGAATTTTCTTTTTATTTGATGGATTTCTGGTTCAGGTTTATTCATCCCTCTCGAGCTAAAAGCCAAACGAAACTGTTTATTAATTTATTTTGAAAACTTGTGGATGTCCATGATCTTTTTTATTTGAATAATATAGGGCAATTTTAAAATTTTAACTGAAAAAGTTGTAGTGTTTAGTGAATAACAAGAAAATTGAGCAATTTTCTCGACATTTAGAAGCTCTTGAGATTGTATTGACTTGGTTCCTTGTAGTTTTTACAATCATGAAATAATAAATGCCATGTTTTATTATCAGAAGATGCATACGATAACGTTCTGTATTACGTATATATACAGGTACATATGTAGATATGAAATAAACATTGAAAACAAACGATGGGAGTAAATAGTTTGTTTTTTTTACTGAATTTTGTTATATTGTCCATGTACAGTCAAACTTCCTTAACTCGAACCTCCTCAATGAATCAGTTATGTTCAAGTTAGAGAAAATTCGAATTCAGGAAATTTTATACTTCATCAAACTTTTTAATTTTTATTTCGAAGACATACGAGGTTTGTTCAAAAAGTATCGCGAATTTTCCATTTCCGCGGGTTACGTATATTCGTTTTCGATTTTTTTTGTGGCGTTATGTTGGTAAGGTCACGAGATGTTGCATGATTGATTAAGTTAAGAATTATGAGTTCAAAAAATGTCTATAGTAAATCTAATTCTAATATGAAGAAATATACGTATAACTTTGACCACCCCTGCTTTAGGTCAACAAGGAAGTACTCTGTAAGTTTTGATTTTCTATGGAGTGTCGAAATATGCAGCATAAATGATCCGTATCTTNATACGAGGTTTGTTCAAAAAGTATCGCGAATTTTCCATTTCCGCGGGTTACGTATATTCGTTTTCGATTTTTTTTGTGGCGTTATGTTGGTAATCATATCTCTTACTTATTAAAATTCGGCCATGCCGAATGTTCAGTTAATTTTTGACAGCTGCTTTGCTTGCACCTGTATTAGCTCGTCTTTGATTTTTGCCTATTCCAAAAAATAGATCAAAGAATCTGCATCAAATTCTGAGTGAAAAACAAACTCAAGTGTGCGGACCCATTCCGAATGTTGACTGTGACATATGATGAAGCTACCTTGTACAAAACGTTCTCAGAGGGCCGAGAAGATGTCGGATGTTTGGGCACGTCATCAACAGTAGTAGTATTGCTCAAAGTTGCTTAATTTCGATCAAAAACAGCATCCCATTAACATTGCTATGGAGCTGTTGGACTCTGTCCGCGACCACTCATATTTGTTCCAGAGGGTCATAACTGGTGGCGAATCATGAGTTTATAGTTATGATGTGTAAACCAAAGCTCAATTGGAATCTGCCGCACGAGCTAGAACCTAAAAAAGTTAGGTCCAATGTGAAGGTTGTGCTTACAGTTTTCATCTATTGCAGGGGCGTGTTGATCGTGAGTTCTTGCAACAGGGTAGAACGGTCAATCAGGAATATTAATTGCAAGTTATAATAATTTGCGCGAAGCAATAAGAAGCGTCCGGATTTGTGGAAGAACAAAAATTGACTTTTCACTACAATAACTCCTCTGCTCGCACATCGTTGTTTGTGCGCGAATTTTTGGCCAAAAACAACACATTAACAGCCGCAGCCACCGTATTCCTGAGATCTGGCCACCTGCTACTTTTTCTTATTCCCGAAATTGAAGAGGCCCATGAAAGGACGACGCTACGCCACGATTGAGGAGATAAACACGGCATCGAAGGAGGAGCTGAACAAGATCACAAAAAATGATTTTTTGAAATGCTTCGAGGATTGGAAAAAACGTTGGCACAGGTGTATAATATTTGGTGGGGATTACATTCATGGGGACAAAATAGATTTTAATGAATAAACAAATAATTTTTGAAAAAACACAAAATTCGCGATACTTTTTGGACAAACCTCGTAACTTCTAAAAATGCGCCGAATAGTGATTTTGACGGGTATCGGATAATCGGTTACCAGCTAAAACGACTACAGTTAATGGTTCACGTCTACATTCTGGCGATCTTTCTATTAAGTACCACCCTTACCAACATCCCGAAACCAATTATTAAGTTCTGTAGAAAAAGTAACCGACCCGATTCTAAAAAAAGAACAGCCGACTACCGGATCCAAACTGAGTACCTGGCCCATCTCTACATGAAATTCCTATTCTAACCTTATGACCCTAATCTAAGTACTTTTTTGCTGTTTTCCATGATATAACACTTATTGAGTGCCTCAGTAAAAATTTATGTTGATAATAGTTCTACTTAAAAGCTCAAACTTTTGATGATCAGAGATACAAATCTCGAGCTAATGAAATTGAAGAAATTCGAGTAAAAGTGTTTGGAATAAATGTAAAACAATGTGTATGTCAAGAGAACAAAAAGATAATCGATTTAAAAAATGTTTCGAGTTATAGAAATACAAGTTGGATTTCGATTTTATCTGGATAGAAGCAGATTGTGTATGCAAATGCCTGTTTCTGCATCTGGGATTATAAAAAGAGTTTGTTGCCACAGATAAAATCTTTCATATGTATTAGATAACGCAATTATTAACAATAAGTTTCTCCAACATGTTAATGAATGTAGTTAATTTTTTTTACCTGTTAGTAATGTTTTGTTTTGAGTGGTCCTTGTTGATGGCGTATTTAAAACGTCAAATGAGAAAAGTGAAGGCTACGTGTCAAAATTAGAATAAAAGACGTATCTCCTTTTCTTAATAATTTGCTAAGCAATCTAAAAATGATAGATACTATCTTATCTTTCAAGTTCATGTTTTTATAAATATCTAAACTTAAAAATATTGGTATTTTTGATAACTTTCAATTGCCACTTACAAATTTAAAACATATTACAATAAAAGAATGTGTGGATGCGCTGATGCACGTCATCTTTTTTTTGTATCTTAGTCGTATTTCTGATAAAAAAATCTAAATATGATATAGCACATGATGTTCAATCTTCAAATTGATAGCTCTTTTGTTTGCTCTTTATTCATTAATAACCGATAAAAGTCGTAACGCTGTTGTTAATTGGAATCCCTTGTGATTTTTTACATTGACGCATTTCTATATTAAATCATGCGAAATTGAGTGCTTACATTTTTTAACATCAGATTGTTTAAGCCTACTTGAAAAATTATTGCAAAAACAATTCTTTCGTATTGTATCAGTTAAGAATTGCACATATTCGCATTCGCGCCGCGTTAGCAATTGAAAAAGAGGGTAAGAAAATTATCCTAGCAATGCATGTATTGCTTTTGGCTCAGATATACTTTCTACCGTTTTAAGGAAATATATCAAATCGGTGTTTTATTAATATTTCTCTCGTTCGTAGGTAATATACTGACAAATCATAGCAGTGTATAAGTAAAATATCCATTTCTTCTCCTATTTCTATTATGGCTTTAGCGTAGGTATATAGTAGAAATTTTCCGGGCACCAGATAGCCGCGTACCAGTTATCAGTTCTAATCTAACCTAACCACTACGTTAATTGTTTATAACTTTGTTCTGAGAGGTGTTCCATTAAATACTACCCTCACTAACGTCCTAATCCACATCCACAGTCCCGTTCAAGAAGTCTGAATAAATACTAAATGAAATTTTAATTCTTAAGTGGCCGATTTTCCACGAGAGAGTTGAGCTGAAACCATTGAAACGAGTCTTTAATGTTTATAATGAGTTAGGATGTGGTCGTAGAGGATTGCTTGGTGAGAGAGGATAACTTGCTATGTACCAAAGGTTTAGGTTATGGCGAAAAAGATTTTCTTGATTTGCATATTACGATACAATAACCAATCAAGGACTTCAATTAGGTTGCGATATGAGGATCGTCATGATTAAAATGCAAATTCAACATGAACACCGGCACCTGTTCGTCCAAATTTGGACGGGTTCATCTGGTTTATACATATAATTCCTTAAGTATTACATGATAATATATTTATATCTATTCCTATTTTTATAATTAAGTTAGACCTTCTCTGAAAATCTTATCTAATATTATCTTAAAATAAACCGACTGTAACGCAGCTCAGTAATTTTCTCTAAAACATCATTGTTGGACGTTTTCCTGTGAATTTTCTTGGAAAATCTCAAAACATAAGCGATATATCTTGTGCAAACCTCTGCATCCTTTATCAGTGTTTTGACCTTGATTTACGTATTTATGGGAACAGTAGGGCCTTTTATAACATCAGCATTTCAACCTTACCCTGCCTAGTCCAAAATCCTGGAAAAGCCCGCAGTTTTTCAGCGCCACTTGCTGAAACGTTACCTGCTACGATAAAAGTCACAGCAAGGCAGCAGGAGTTACTGACAATCAGTAAAGAAAAAACAACTGAGAAGTGACTGCTTGACGGACGGTCTCGGAACATACACGATCGCCAAATGGTAGGCAATTATATACACACACGCATGGGTTACTCGCAGGAAAGATCAAAAACAGGCCAGCATCAAGAACGACGAGATGTTGTGCGTTTATGTGTGTGTAAGTAGATGCGTATCCGGAAATAGCGTCTCTCGCAGGGTTGGACTCAATGTCAGGCAGCGACCTTCGCTCTATTAATACGAAACCACTCCCATCATATCGTATACCCACTGCAGGACACTTGCATACAATAGTTGCTTGTAGCACCAACGAGGCCCTTTACAGCAGGCAAAATTGAATGAATCACTTTGCCTGTACGCTGTTGTTAGCGTTGTAAGTTCCTACAGAGAGTCAAGATTGTTTTATTTTTTACCTAATATCATCCTTCCCCTTAAAATAAGGGAATAGGTCAAGTCACCTTTCATAGTAGAAATTCAGATGGAAATTCTTTGAATTGAATTGATCTGCTTCAGTATCAGAAACAGTACCATCTCTTCCTGTAAGAACTGATCCATCCATATTACATAATATATAGTACGGGGTGAGAATATTTAAAAATTTCGAATAGTTCGTTGAGATTCGAATAATAGAAACTTTTTTTAATTGTTTGAAACCGGTTGTTGCAAGGAAGTATGGGAGCTTTTATATTTTATCTTAAGTTTGTTGTTCCTTAAAAATGTCGAAAGTTAATGTTGAACCAATTTCCACATAGGATTAGGCTAGATTTTTAAATACACAGTTCGCAGTCTAAATATAAGAGATTACTGCCTAAATATCAAAATTCTTTTCGTCTAATCAAAGCATTTACAGAAACTTTTCTTAGCGGTTAAGGATTTTGAGAACGCAGAAGCACAACTCTAGAGTGAATACACAAATAAAACATCTCTCCGATTGGAGATGTATCAAATATACCTTTGGGGATTTACAGCAATGGTCCATGCAACGGCGAAATATCGACTTTTGTTTTGTTCACAATATACGGAGGTCTACTGTAATAATTTAATATGCTACTGACATAAATACGGACTATCTAGATACATATATATGTATATGCGAGATTCTGCTATAGTTTTTGTTCGAATTACATATTTGATTCCAGATCAGTGTTACATTTCATACATAATTCCGAACAAATTTTAATGACGTTTAATACACACAAAGAGATAATGTTATCGAAAATCGTACATGTTTATTATATTGTATGTTTATATTTGGTTCGAGAACTACGATAAGTTGTTCTTTTTATAATTATATTTCGTATGACATTTTAAAACTGTTAATTGTAATCTCTCGGTTAAACATAAGGAATACTCATTAGTTTGATCTGCTATTCGTGTGAACCTAGTAAACTAGCAATACTCAGCCAAGTTCTGTTTGTTCCTCTGATATAATAAAATTAAAATTTGATAAAACGTAAAGAGTTACAATGTGATATAGCATTCTTTCATCTATTCACAATCTTCAATAATGATTGTTTTATATAGATAAAACGAAGTTTAAGGATATTTTGCTATGATTTCTTTTCCACATTAAGTATTTACCTACATACATATTGTATGTGTAAACTATAAATATGTAATTTAATTTAACATTTTATTCTTTGTTTCAGGTTCAACAAGCCTCTGCCTTTTGGGTAAGTGAACAACGTTTTCGTTTCAGGATAAAGGATCTTACATAATTACAATTGATTTATTAGTTAGACAGAAAATATTAAACAAGTTATTCTGTTGTTAATGGTACGTTTAAAAATCAATAACTAACCCACCCGTGACACTCTTCATTAAGGCTGTTGAAAGACGGTTGATAACTTTCTATTTTAAATAGATTTTGGAGACGAAATTATATTCAAAGGCAGTTAGTTTCTTTATATTGTTAGCTCAACGGTTTTGAGTTTAATACTTACCAATTTCTACAGCATTCACAAGTAATTAGTTTACATTTTAAAAAGCGTAAGAAAATTTGCAGATATACCTACCTATTTATTGAGTCCTTGTGTTAAATTAGAGTGTCGATCTATTCATCGTGAACTGCATGGGTGTCGTAAGATGAAAAATTGGACTTATTCGCAGTTGAATAAAAAATCTTTATCAAATCTCTGCAAAATAGTTATCAAATAAAAAATTCAAAAATGTATATAATTTAATAGATTGTTTTTATTTAAAATAAGGTCTTTTAGGATTCTAAAAGACAACTTTATATTGCGATTAAAAAACTGATACATAAAATGATAACGTAACACCTAAAGGATACTATGCAAGGAATCACAAAAATAAAAATTTGTTCCGAGTCTAATTCAAAAATTCATTGGTTTATTGTTGACTATGGTTGACTGTTGATGTTTTTACATTTTTTAATTATTTTATATTAAACGAAATATGGTTTTAATTGTATTAATATTTGAACGAACTGTTTTACAAACATATGGTTTTTGAATTTATTGTGACAGGCATATTTTATCTATCCATTTGCACCATACTTTTAATAATTTACTCAACTTGTCTGATTGGAATTGAATTTGCTACCGTTTCGTTAAGCTTTAAAAAGAATAATTCGTCAATGTCATTTTCCTTTAACTTCCTCGTAACCTTCGTTGGTAATTGTAATTATTCTAGTGTTATTAACTTCAGTACGTGAACGAGCTACTCGCGTTTTACATGAATATTTGCTTTTGTCCTAAAAATCGGGGCTTTATTAACATAAGGAAATGATTCGAGATGAAAAAAATACGACAAATTAAACCTACACCAGCAGCTTAATTAATTACCCATAAATTAAACGTAACTAGGCAAAATGTAACTTCGTGTTTCATTTTCTTCTTTCACGTTTTACCACATGCAAGGCAATTTTCATTTGAAATGGCCCATCAAATTGTATATTAATTTTTCTCGATTTCAACAAGAAACAGTACCTAAATGCTTCGTTTTTCTTTATATCCGAAATTTAATACATACTATGCACTTAGTGCAAAATCAAACATTATTCATGTAGCAAAGCAAAATTTCTAATATCCTGAACTGATAGTGTGCTCATTCGGGTCTAAAGGTCGTCTTGGTTTGGAGTTGCTTCCATCTTCGATGCTGGATGTGTCTTGTAGAGAAACTCGCAAACTCGTACTAAGCAAGACGTCAGGAAATAATCCCAACCGACGACGGCTTTTAGATCCGAATCGGAACAGCATCAGTTCACCTAGTGGCTGCGAAAGCCTTAATCAATTTCCAATATCCTGTTAAAAGAATTCCTGAACTGAGCGAAAACCTCAGGAAATATGGGATTTACACCCGAAGTTTTCAATGCTTTGCTTAATACGATGCCTCATAGATTTTCGGAAGTTATAAAAAATACAGGCAATGTTACCCAGTGATAAACATTCAAATGTAGATTTTTTTGTTAATTTTGTTCACATTGTTGTATTTGTTCTCTCATTTTGTTAGTTATCGGTTCGTTTTCACTTAATAGGTACATACTACGTATTCACTTTGGATAGAGAAGGTTAGAAATGGAAAGGTATTAGAAAGAGTAGGAGAACAGAGGATTTTATGGAAATTAATAAAACAAATAGGCGCCTTCTTAGGCATGTCAGAGACATATTAGAAGCGCAAACAGGAGTTAAGAGGAGTTGAGGTAGAGCTACATTAGATTACTGTTCACAAATAGTTAAGGACGTGGGATGTTCTAGTTTTAGAAAAAGATTGACGAAGATTGGCTTAGGTTAGGAAGGAGTAGAGGTATGTGTCCAACCTGTCTAAGGACTCACGTCCTTACGACGATGATGAAATGACAATGGGAAAGTGATGTTTAAAAACTTCTAAGAACGCTTACAGCTTGGCGGTCATCTAATAATAAATAATTATTATAAGCATTATAATGTAATACAAACTTATGAATGATGAGTTGAAAAAACTTTTGGTGGGCCCCGAAGGGAAGCATAAAAATAATCATTAGACCACAGCAAAAAATGAATTTCAATTCCATGCCCGTTTGCCCGTATCCAACGTTTTCTATTATTTCCTTGGATAATATAGGGCAATAATTTTCAACACATAAACTTCTAATAATACTTCCCTTCTGTCTACATGTAATTCGTCTCTTCTCAGCTAACACCCACCCTTTCCTATAATTGGCTAAAGAGGATCTTCCGCCCTATCCTCCGGCATTGCACTAAAGTGCATTAATGGCTTGTTATTTTTGCAGTTTTTCAAAATTGGACCCCATATACTAGGTACTTTTTTATTCGTAACTCGATTAAAAAAAATAAGTACTTACCTATCATCATCATAAGGTCATCACCTCCACTCTTTCCTATCCTGAGCTAATCTTCGCATTTCCCTAAAACTACAACAGCCCACATCCTTAACTATTTGCGAACAGTAATCTAATCTAGGTCTACCTCTACCCCTCCTAACTCCTGTTTCTGCCTCTAATATGTCTCTGACTAGACCTTCATGCCTGAGAAGGTGTCCTACCAACCTATCTCGCCTATTTTTTATTGACTTCCATAGAGTCCTCTGTTCTCTCACTCTTTCTAATATCTCTTCATTTCTAACCTTTTCTACCCACGATATCGTCATCATCCGCTTATAACACCACATTTCGAACGCTTCTAACCTTTTCTTTTCCGCCGCTCCCACTGTCCATGTTTCACACCCGTACAACGCCGTGCTCTAAACATACACCTTTAACAACCTTTTTCGAATCTCCAAATTAACCGTACTTACCTATATAAAAAAAAACCCAATAGTGTCAATAAAGACAAAGTTACATTTTTAACATACGTGGTATATTGACACTTTATTACATCATTCGTATAAGTATTTTTAATGTTAACGAAAATATGACACTCCGTATTAATACAAAGAGCTTCTCCATTTCTACGTACATCTTTCACTACAAGAGATAACATTTGAAAAGGTCTCTGCTATCGGCTTAGATAAAACAAATCATTGACGCCTTTGATATACAAAGTTATTTGAATTAGTAATTTAAAGAAACTTTTTTATGAAAGCGTTAGAAATCGTAGATTTCCTCTGTACCTACAACTGCAATAGTGGAAAATTGCCTTTAAACATTCCTTAAATTGCAAATTTTATCTTTTATTCAGAATGCGATAATTCAATATTTGCACCAACATTTAGATAAGTCGTTTGCTTTTTGACAAATTTCTTTACATTTGTTAATGTTAAAAAATGAATTTGAAGACAGTACAGAAAATACACCATTAGTTTTTTAATCAATCTTTTTTATAATTTGTATGGGTTTTCGCAATTTTTTTAATTTCAGTTTTAGAAATATCATCAAACCCGTATTAATAATTACTCTGTTTAATTAGCTAACTTACGATCAGCGATAATTATTACTATTAGAAGATATATTGTGTATAGTGTATGCTGATGATTATTCAAATATTTTGATTTTGACAATTTTATAAGTATCAACCGATAACGTATATTTTCTTTTCGAAATCTTTTGTCATACATTAACGTGGGAATTGTCAATGAAGTTTATTTATATCAAAGTAATATTTACATAAAAATATGTATTTAGAAGAGAACAAATACTTACACATCACAAGGCAATTAATATTTGGGTATTAGGTAAATTGGGTTGAATTCGATAGATAAAAATCCCGAATGTGAGAACAGTTCAAAGTGTAGGTATTTCACCGATCGGGGAACAAGATATAAAACAAAATTAAATAAACTGAAACAGTTTATTAAATAAAAACAAAGGAATTTAAGTAGTAAAAAATTACACCAGAACTTAGTGAGACGGCATTTTTACAAGTACAACTCTTTGGAAATTACATTTTCGCTATGGTACAATTTACAGAATATTTTATGTTACAATAAAACTCTAAGATATAACAACGACTCATATCTTTACAAAAATATATATTATACTAAATTACTTAACACGTTAAAAGGTACATAGCTTCGGTTTTAGAGTTTTATATATTTATCATTTATAGTCCTCAAAATATCTGGATCACAAACAACGAACGGAATTAATAAAATACATTAAATACCCGTGAAAACGATCCACTTAAAGGACATAAAGCACGTCATTTGATGATTTATCTTCGAATGCCTAAAATCTGGATCAACTTTTCGGTACGAATAGGAGATCTGAGGGACAAATATTGACACACAACGTGGTATGCGTTAGTCCAAAACTTATTTATACGCCTACTATAAAAAAATGATGTTTGTCACAACAGTGCTCGCAGGACAAGTCTTAAATACGATTTTTAAAGCTTTCAAGTAAAAAAGGAGAAAACGTATTAATTAATTAACTAAACAAACTTGCTGCATTTACTAAGGTCCATATTCGTTAATGATGTCCATCACTCTCGTTCTGTCTTCGGACCTAATGAAGAAAAACAACTTTTAAAAAATTACATTCTCTGTTACAAATGTGAAATCTTCCCTCACATACGATAAATGTATGAAGGTTTGTCCTATTTATAGTTGTGTATGTAAATTTTGACAACGAATTTTTAGTTCTTTTTTTTTTTTTTGAGAAATTGTTTTTAAAGCCAACAACTAAATCAATGTCCTGTTCCAGTTGAATAAAAATATTGATAATCATTAGTTGACGATGAGTAAACTGTTTCCTAATTACATAATCAAATAATTCCTTGTAATTATTTCACTCACAGTATTATAGATATAAACTAATAAATCTAGAAAACTTTATCCATATTTTTCTTCTTCNTTTTTTTTTTTTGAGAAATTGTTTTTAAAGCCAACAACTAAATCAATGTCATTTCTGTAAACGTTTTAAAAATTATTATCTTACATATGTTGCTGCTGCTGAAGTTGAAAAGCGTCCAGGTGTTTGTTGATTTCTCGATGTAAATGTTCCGGTAACACTCCTACGTTCGAAAACAAACTTCTTAGCACGTTCAGTTCTTCTGTTAGTAGTTCTATCCTTTTCTGCAGTCTTTCGTTTTCTTTTATAAGGATTTTTACTTTCTCTTCCGTCTCCCTGGTTCGGACCTTGGCCTTCTCTCTGCTCTTTCTGACGGCGATATTGTTCCTTTCCCTTCGTCTTCTGTATTCGTCACTGTTTTTATCACATGGTTTCACCGTTTTTCTGGCCACGTGGTGGTTCATCATCGACTTTGTTTTCATCGCCGTCAAGTGCTGATGGTGCAGGACCGTGCTTGGAGTAAGGGTTGTGAACGTGGGCCCTCCGGCGCTCACAGGATACGCAGGTCCTTGTATGTAACCATTATTGGGCATAACGTTCGCGTTACATGGTCGCCGATAGTCCTGCGGATCGATCGGCTCTTCCTTGATCGACGGTACATCACTACCTCCGGAACTGTTCGTATCACTATTCGAATTTTGATTACCGGAATACGTAGCACCACTGTGAACAGGTTGTGGCATGTACGCTAACGTTGTACGTGGATAACCAACGTTAGGGAGTCCTGCCATTACCTGTCTCGGATGAAGGCTTTGTAGGTGTTTTCCCGGCACTTGATTTTGAAAAATGTCTGATAACAAACCATCGTTAAACTGCGAATCGTCTATTAAATTTTGCAAGTCCAAAGAGATTTCGGGCGTATTAAGATCACTGAGTTCTCCGTGCTGTTGATACTGTTGGAGTTGGTGTTGTTTTATGAGCGCCTGCTTCGTGTTTCCACTGGCGTTGTTTAGATTCGTTAGGTTGTTGTTATTGTTGATTATGACTGATTTTTTTTCGTTGTTTGTCATAATGGCATTCGTTTGCGGGTGTTGTTGATTGTCGTACATTTGTGGGGAATCCATTTTTGATTAAAAATTAAAACAATGAGGAAAGCCGCGGCACCACTCGGGTCAACTTTCACTGGCGCACTTTCACTGTCAAAATTCTGTGTTTGTTTTACGCGTCTCTTATGTTAAGTTCTTGCACGCGCCCGACACTTTCGTATTTTTTATTTAGTAAACTTCAGTCTTTTGCAGTCTTTTATTTACGGAAATGTTTACGTTCCGAGTTCAGCACATTTTCTAGGCTCGCGATTTATCTTCCAAGCACCCAAAACGACAATTCCCATCGATTGAACAAAAATTTGTACTTTTCACATTGATATGAGGTAATAAATTAAAACATCGCAGCCGATTCTCAGTCACCTTTCGCCAAGAAACATAACATTTAGAGCAGCCGCCGATAGTTAGTTGCAATAAGTATTATGAATGCATGTACAGCCTACTTGGGTCCCACACCGCTTCGTGCGCTTGCCCAAGCTAACTAGGATACTGAGTCTGCTAAGTGCTATTCCTGCTGTTTGTATTTGCTCAGCAGGGGCATGCGTACTGACTCCGAGTCAAAGCTGACGTCTGGTCGAAAGTGAAAAGATTCGATTCGATTTCATGCTTAATAAAGTGTGGTTTCTTTGTGCACTTTTTTTCATTTTATGACGATGTTTTCGAAAAGGCTAAGTTTCGATAATGGAGCCAAACTATTGCGTACAACTATTTAAACCGAGAAACTGTTTTTGTCCTCTTATCAGCAAAACATACGCAGTACAACCGTAACGATTACCACTCCTATTGCAGGCCATTACTTCAGATGCATTTCAAAAATACCATCAGACGCTATCTTAACCCGTGCTATTTGAGCAAATTAAAAATTAAATTAAAATTAATTGCCAAAATAGAAGAAGAAGATATTAGCAAAATTTTTTTGGACAACTTCTTAATTGATTACTATGCCATTACTTTTTGGTCGACGTTAGTGCATATATACATTAATAAATAAGAAATTTATAAAAATTGGGATTCAATATTTCTTTTTTTTGACAATTTTGACCGATTAGTAGACATTTAAGTCATCATCCCTGTTGCGCTTGGCCCCCTTCTAGTGAAAAAAATTTCCACATTTCCATCTTACGATTAGTGAGAAGATTTATACCTATGTAATACCAAATAGGTGCACGGAGATGCTTTTATCTTTATGTACAATAATATAGGTACATATTGTAGTGTATATACCGCGATATACACAAAAGCGCGTTTACATATATTTGAATGTATATATATGTATTACACATGTATGTATATGTATCTACGTTGGCATGTTAAAGAACTTACGTGCCAGTTAATGCATCGAAGGCGGCTGCTCTACGTCACGTTACGTCACCGACTTGAATCACACGTGCAGGAATGTGCATGGATTCCTGCTGAAAGTGGGTCAAATCGGCTACGTCAAGAGCTGAGAAAATTAGTCGACATCTTCTGTTAGATTATCAAACCAACAAAATTTCCGCGTCGTTTACTTTTGTTTTTACAGTTTTCATTTAAGTGACTTAAGCAGGATTAGACCCATTGAACTCAGCAAGCCAAAGCGCATAACCAGCTTAGGGACAGAAAACTTTATGTGTCTTATAAGTCTCAATTGTTTTCAACAGATGTCAATTTTAAAATAGTGAAAACTTTTATTATTTCCACAGGAAAACGTTTTCGAAAATTGTAATTTGTAACTTTCCTTTTTTCTAAATAAAATATTTGTTCAGATGACTTCTAATTTAAAATAACTTTTGGAGGAAACGAACAATCACTTAATTAAATAAATCAAATAAATATCAATTTCATTAAAAGTATTTTTTTAACAATAAAAATAATAAGCGGTACATCGCTATCTACCGATATTTACTGTTAACTGTGATATTTCGAAATGTTTGACGAGGGCTGGAGTCTAATTGGGACAGTATGGATGCAGAAAGGCTCTTACGAAGGTAGTTTACATGTCAAATTTTTAAAATAGTAAAGTTGTTAAAAAAAAGAACAAATAATTAATTGACTAAATTTGCACAGTTGAAAGCTTGAATTATAATATTACCAAATTTAAACTAGATTTTTTATGGAATTCATTCCAAATCCATTAATCACTCCATATATCAATAAATGTAATTTCTTTCCTTGTATTATTCTATTTTCTCTTATACTTGAATGTAGTGGTGTAAATAAGGGATGGTGGGAGGGGCGACTACACATTATCACATTAGTGCCTCTTGGCAAAGGAATGGAGCGGCAATTTCAGAGTCCACCACTAACGCTGCTTATTACGCTCCTGTAATCTTCGAATGTAGAAAGCAGGACTATTAAAATGATGAACATTGTGACTCTCTACCGAAAACACTCGGTATAGTTGAAGTTCGTGCGTTGCAAGTATGGGGAAAATGCGCATGCTCTTTTCGTTAAGTGCTTTAAGTAACCGCATTATGTACGTTGGGTACATGTTTAATACTTAACTTACATCGTGATTATGATCGTGATAGTTATTCGAAGCCGACCATTGCCGAGTGAGAAGCAAAAATACTGAATGGTTAAGTTTGTTTTTCATTGTTTTCACTGCGATCACATTGGTGCATGTTTTGTGACAGTGTTGAATATCAAAACGGTGTGTTGCCTGTAAAGACCCATTTTAGCAATGGTAATTGTCATGGAATTTAGTAAATGGTTATATATTTATAAATGTACCTATTGCAATAACGTTGATCATTTTTAGTGGGTCGTATTACTTATAATCGCTTCAATCATCATTTATCTTATTAAATCCGGGTGGTTAGATATTTTAAAGAAAACTTACAAAAGAGATTTACGGTAAGTTTGAGTAGTTTATCTTTTTATGATAAAATTATCAATTAAAGATGTGGTCAAAGGTTGATGTTATTCAAGTTTTTTAAGCTTGTACTTTATTAATCATATTTCACGACGTTGTACTTTAATACCATTATTGAACTTTTTAATTAGTATTCGTAACGACCGGAATATCATTTTTATTTAATAGTTGAGTACCGGCGATATTGGTAAAATTTATAAAAAAAAAATACTTGCGATTAGAATAATATACTTTTTTACCATTCCCCCACCGAATGTGCATTTTCTCCTGATTTAAGAAACGAAAGCTCGTTATTCCCTCCCTTGTAAGGAATCGCATTTATTCCTTATTGGGAAAAACTTGCGCTCTTTACTGGTTTGTACGTATTGTCTCGATTATGATAGAAAATGAATAATAAAAAGTAAATAAATGTACACCCAAAAACTTATTGACAGCGTTTTGTGAAAAATTTTTAACTTATGTTAATTAAAAGTACTTCCTTTAAGTTTTTTTATTTCTATTTTATTTATCTAACGTTTAATTTTTATGGANCTACAAAATGAATTTAATATAAAAAAAAAACGGGATATAATATATGTTCCTACGGAAATTGCAAATTGAAATTAAATACCGTATACAAAAAACTCGTTTTATGAATATTCATATTGCTTTCAAACATATTTTGTTTTTGATCTTAATGGTTTCTTTTACTACTGAAGTTACTATTATTTACTTAACTTAATTTATTTATCATGACAGTTTGCTATTCTTATTTGAAGCTTAATTACTTGTTTAAATAGTTGTTAATTTTATTTACCTTTGCAGTCAAATTAATAACATTAAAGGAATTTGTACATTTAGGAACTGTGCTGTAATAAAATTAAAAAACCAAATATTGCCTATATTTAGTCAAAAAAGTAGATACAGTCGAATTCGTTTATTATGAAGTAATTGTAGTGTTAAGTTTGGTTTTCATATTAAGTTCTCTATAGGAAAGTTTGGATATAATGACTCCGTTTAAAATGACATATCGTTTATTGTAACTGATTCTCAAGAAATCATATCCGACTATAGTGACCCAAATGATTAATAATAATATTTTCGCTGATTTTTCTGACCCTTGTTATGTATATTGATATTACAATTCATCGTTCTTTTTCTTTTTCTGTTAATAAATATTTACAATTTGTAGTTTTTCTCTCTATTAAACTAAATAAATGACGCCCGCTTAATATGACGTGTTTGTCAAATCCCGTCGTTGTCATTATAAGCGGATTCTATTGTATTTGAATTCACAAGAAAAATAGATTTATTTTCAAAAAGAATGCAAACAGATATGTTATCAAAGCAGATTTATTGGAATGCAGAAGATAAGAAAAAATTAAATAACCATCCTAAACGCCAAGGTAACTGTTCAAACAATGTTTTTTAGCTATATTGATTAGCTATTTTGATGGATTATAAACAATAGCGTAATTACCGTGACGCCCAAGGCGAAGTTCGAATGCGCGCTCCACCGTCACCCTATATTTACGCCACTGATTCTACCTTTCAAACAAAAAAATAAATTTTGCATGATTTGTTGCTAATTACCATACAATTGTACCGTTTGATAATGATATTTTCATGCTCAATGCATATACCTACTTGATTACGCGTAAATAAAGATTTAGCTTTTCTTATTTTGCATTTTTCTTCATTTGTTTAAAAAATATGTTGTTGAAAAACACGGTTGTGATAATGGTTTTACTGTACAACTTCTATAATTGAAATTATCTTCAACGTAACGATTTATTTCTAGTTTATTTATTACAGAATGCGTTTATTTATAATTACACTTAAAAAAGTATAAACAAAGCAGTAAAGGCTGCAACAAAATAAGAAAATGTAATTCTACTTGCAAACTTGCATTGAAGCAGTACGTACAATACTTTTTGCACTTAGTTTTCAGTGGTGATAATTTTGAGACTGTTAATTCATCTTGTAATCCTGAGAGCTGTACGATAAAAAATGAAAACATTTACCTTTGATTATATCTACCTTTATCAACAAGCGAGAAAATACAAAAGTTGTTACAAATGGGTCCGTTTTTATATTCATGTTACAGAGCGGTGCATAGATTTACGCGACTTAACTGGACGTTGAGGTGTTGGCAACAAAGGCAACTCACTGTAGTAAAAAGATTCTTAGAAGTTACGAAAAAACATCCTGAAAAAGTTGCTTTCCGTTTCGAAGATGACGTTTGGACGTTTAGACAGGTACACTGCAACAAATTATTACTAAGGTGACCTAGTTCTTGGTCATTAATTTATCGACAACACCAAATATGAATCACCAATCAATCAATCAACGAACCTGAAGTTGTTTCGGCGTGATGATGAGAACAAATAAGTTATAAATCGTAAACCACGTCTAGTAGTAGTCGATAAACTACCTACCTTAATGTTCTAATTTTTTTTCGTTCGACAAGTAGATAAATGCTCAAAGGGGTCTTCCATAGACCACGAATTTCGATCCTTTTAGACGTCTCGTCCCTCGCGTGGTCGGGGTAGCATTTCGATCCCCCCCCCCTTAAAGCTACACAGCTTTTCTTTCAATTTTTTCAGGTTTCTTAATACATAAAAAAAATAAAACGAAAACTTGTTTTTATTGTAACTTTTAATTTGTCATGAACAGATACAAATGGTGAGACTAGCCACTCACATAAATCTTGAATCACAGGAAATTGTTCGTTACCAGCGTCGTCATAAGGATCTCACACGCTTCAGTCTCCGAGAGGTAGTGTGACTCTTAATTGAATCGCGTGGTATTTAATTTTTTTTAACTAGTGTATTTACATAAATATTCGTAACTTTGACTTGGACACACCTCCCACGTGATTGAACGTAGCCTTTTGTTACACCCCTGCCCCCTCAGGCAGATTACGTGGTTTATGGAAGATCTCATGAAGCCCTTGTGAAACATATGAAATGTTACAGTTAGTGCTAAATACCACTAGATAGCCATATACTCCACATGACTAACTGGACTAACTTTTACTGACTTTTTATTATCCCGTATGAAAAGGTCTTTGCTTTAACGTATAGAAAAGTGTCTCACATTATTAGTTTGATTCAATTTTTTTACGATTCCTCAATAAATGAATAGTTTTCCTTTAATCGTAGCCATAGAATCATGAATTCTCTCCAGCACGAGCTCAAAGTATTCATATTTAGTAAGTGCTTAGATATTTTTAAGCTTTTTGATATTTTTGAAGAACCTGCAAGTTAATGTTAATTTCTTTCATTTCCTTTTTTTGCCTTTGGTTTACAAGTTATGTAACTGATAATAAGTATAAATATTTCGAGCCGAAAATTGAAGGAAATCCACCCTTCTAAAGATTGGAATGGATACAAATCAGAATGAAAATTAATTACGACTTTCAACATTTTCGTGTTTTTTATTTTAAACAGGAGTAATGGGTAATAATACGGTAACGCATTAGAAAAAGTGTTACACAATTGCAATCCTACTACAGACATAATTTTTATCGAATTCTAAAATTACATAAATATTTTAGCTATTTCTACGCCATAATCACGGTGTCTATTTCATGAGTGTATAGGTAGTCACATATCTAAATTGATATAATACATAAACATGTGAGTGTGTGTGCGGTTTAATATTAACTTCATAAAGAAACAATTTATTGACAATTGCTGTAATCATCGCTTGACAAAATAAATTAGCTTTTATAGCTTTTCCTGTGCCTAACAATTTTAAGGTGACCAAAAGAGGACGTTCAGTTTCGCTTTTAGGTTGATTTTTCTCCATAATTCGTATAACCCATAATTAAAGTATAATACAAAAAATTCATTAAAAACAAATCAGTAATTTTCGTAGTGGTTCATCAAGGTCCCTGCACATATGAAACTCATCAAATAACCTTTTTTCAGCGTGTCAACTATAAATTGAGATAAAAAATTATACTACTTTGCCTAGCACCATATTAATGTATTTCATAAATTTGGTGTAATAATAATGACAATATCTTTATTTTAAATTATTTTAATGTGCTTTTCAGACTCTTCATGAAAATTTATCTCTTCTAATTCTTTCACAATTTGTTAACTTTATCTTCAGTGGAGATTAAGCCGTAGACGAACCATATTAATTGAAAAACCCAAGGAAATGTTTACAACAAGTCATAAAATTATAGGGAAAAAGAAATTTTCTCATTAGATACCTCTAAAATAGAAAAAACAAATTTAAGCATTAGGGACGATGCTTATATTATAGATTTACAATTAAATTTCATATAATCAGTTATTACAAACGGCTTTTCTTTCCAACAAAGTAATATTCAAAAAGCACCATCATCATCTTCGTCATAAGATCGTCAGTCCTAAGACTGGTTGGACACGCACCTCCACTCCTTCCTATCCTGAGCTAATCTTCGTATTTCCCTAAAACTAGAACATCCCATATCCTTAACTGTTTGCGAACAGTAATCTAATCTAGGTCTACCTCTACTCTTCTTAACTTCTGTTTCTGCCTCTAATATGTCTCTGACTAGACCTTCATGCCTTAGAAGGTGTCCTACCTTTTTTATTGACTTCCATAGTCCTCTGCTCTCCCATTCCTTTCTAACCTTCTCCATCCACGTTATCCTTATCATTCGCCGTTAACACCACATTTCGAACGCTCCTAACCTTTCTTTTTCCAGCGCCCACCGTCCATGTTTTGCACCCGTACAGCGCTGCGCTCCAAACATACACTTTTAACAATCTTTTTCGAATTTCTTTTGTCGTGAGCATAGAAGTGACTAATTTTTATTGAAGACGATTCGACACTGTGCTATCCCTAGTACTCCGTTCTGACTTATATGATTTCCTAGATACTTAAAATTAGCTACTTCTAATCTGTCGTTTTCTACCTTTATATTTGCTCTTTCCCTACGTTTTCTTCCCTTGCATACCAGTATTTTTGTTTTACTTTTATTTATTTTCATACAATACTGTCGCACCAAAATGAACAACAAAACAGCAATTTTAAAAAACTTTGATGAAAAGCTTAATAAATTCGTAGGTTGATGAGTACAGTAACAAAGTTGCAAACTACTTTAAACAAGAAGGATTCGTTCGTGGCGAAACTGTTGCCCTATACTTGGAGTCAAGGCCTGAATATGTATGTTTATGGCTTGGTTTATCTAAAATTGGTGTCGTAACGGCCCTAATAAATACAAATTTAGTCAGCGATCCGTTTGTACATTCTGTACAAGTTGCAGAAAGTAAAGCTATAATATATGGATCGGGATACTCTGAAAGTAAGAACAATTTTATAACCTTATCGTTGGTCAAGAAAATTGTAATCCATCAAGGAGCGAATTTAATATACCGGAATTAGATTTTAAAAAATCTTAAAGATTAAGGACTATATGTTTCGCTTCAGCAATAACGAATGTTTCCAAAAAGTTGAGTGGACTGAAGCTGTATCAGTTTCATGAAGATTTAAAAAAACCTTTATTAAACGGAAGTGTTGACCTTAGAGCAAAATTGGAAGAAAGCAGTCCCAATTATGTAAAAGATATTGCAGAAGGAAAAACTAGAGACAAGGTTTTATATATCTACACTTCAGGTACAACTGGATTACCTAAAGCAGCTGTAATCACAAATGTGAGGTAGGAATGAAAAATAATTATTTTTTAATTGCTGGTTACGTTCAATAAACGAATTGCCTAATAATTTCCATACACATTTTAGATATTTTATGCTTACTATGGGGGTGTATAGCATGAGTTCTATGACAGAAGATGACGTAGTTTATGATCCTTTACCACTATATCATAGTGCAGGTGGCATTTTGGGCGTAGGACAATGTTTATTGAACGGTCTCACTGTTGCTATACGAAAGAAATTTTCTGCTTCCAACTTTTGGAAGGATTGTATAAAGTACAGATGCACAGTGAGTAATAATTTTAATTCGATAGTGGGTAGGATTCAATTTGTTCTTTAATGTGGATTAAGGGAATCGATACTGAAATCTCTGCAGCTCTAGAAATATATACCTATTCTAATATTTTCAGTGGCGGCGGAAGGTAGAGAGTGAAAAATTTCAAAATAAGTATTAGGTAAAATAAAGAAAAATATTTTGTTTTCTCAGTTCCCTTCTTTATGATGAATCCAAAACGTTTTAAAATATATTTTTTGTAACTTTCTTAGAATAATTTTACCACAAGGATAAGTCAAGTCTCACATTCAGTTTTTGGACAAGACGGTTCACCACAAGGAAAACAAATCTAAAAGTTTTTAATGTCGCTTCCACAAATCTAGTCATTAAACATACATACACGTTGAATTTTCTTATCGTATCTTTACCTTTCACTAATTAATTCTAAATGCAACTAAGGCATCGACCGTATAAGATTTTTCACTGCAAATTAACAACAAAAAAACCAACAATCCACTAAAACAAAGATAGTCGTTGATCGTTTGCAGACTAAAACACATGCTCAATTGTTTAGGTATTGCACGGCACTGAAGACGTCCGAAATACAGTTTCCTACCACCAATTCAATTCTAACGACTGCACAGATCAACGATCTATCTTTTTCTCATTCTAATTGCGACGAACGGCCGATTCATGATCCATGAATCCATACCCAAGTTTATTTTTAACGTCCACAATCAGCTACTACTTGGTTTATTTGATTTAAATAGATAGACTAAAATAGATAAGGACTTGTTGAACATTCACGAATCACACAACTATTAGCAAATCCGCATTTATTAAGTTTTCCTTATTATAACTTTAACAATGTTATTGTTATTTTCAATTTGTTCTTCCTCTTGGGTGGTTACTTTTATTAACAATTATAGGCTGCGCAATACATTGGGGAAACATGCAGATATATTTTGGCTTCTACAAAAGATGACAAGGAACATGATGGTCATTCGGTAAAAATTATTTATGGAAACGGTTTAAGACCTCAAATATGGACTAAATTTGTAACTACGTTTAATATAGAGGAAGTGTACGAATTCTATGGCGCGACTGAAGGAAATACAAATTTAAGTGAGTAAAACAATACGAGAACGTTTTATCCAAAGAAATTTATAATACATATTTTGTAATTAAAACGCTCAAAGTTACATCTAGGATGCGATAATTGTTTATTTAAGAATGACGAAAGCTGTATATTGTTTTAGTAAACATTGACAGTACTCCAGGAGCAATTGGATTTGTTCCCCGTTATGCTCACCTTTTATATCCTGTTGCCTTGGTGAAATGTGATTCTTTAACAGGAGAACCGATTCGTAACGAAAACGGTTGCTGTATACATTGTAAACCTAACGAAGCAGGCGTTCTTTTCGGTAAAATTAACCACAAGAAGGCATTCTTTTCGTTTTCGGGGTACGCCGATCCTAAAGCAACTCAGAAAAAAATAGTTCAAAATGTCTTCAAAAAGGGAGACTTTTACTTCAATTCTGGTGACATACTGGAGTATGACGATTATGGATATTATTATTTTAAAGATAGGACTGGTGACACTTTCAGGTTGGTCTGTATAACGCTTAATCCTATTATTTACTTTACGTAAAATAAAGACGTACATTTTTCCCTTTATTTTCAACTAGCTTTGATAGCCGGCTTCGTTCAGGAAATTGATATGATGTTGTGTGGTAGTTGGAATAAAAGGGTAAACTTTAAAATATAAGAGGTGCATAGGTAGCCCCACACATACAAAAAAGGCTTCGAATAGTGCACAATGTTCTATAACATTTACAACATTCAAGTGTGTTCTGGAATGTTCCACAATGATATTCTACATTCCGGACTGTTCCCGAATATTCCGCAACATTCCATAATGTTCTAGAATGTTGTGGAATGTTCTTGAATATTCGCAAATTTCTGGACTGTTCTGGAAATTAGTTCATATATATTCAAAAGCACGCCCTTCAGGTAAAAACGGGAACCTTCTTCATGGATGGGAAATAGAGGGTTAGGGGCCATTCATTAATTACATAATTTCTTAACCCCCCTCCCCTTCGGTACTCTTACGTGATTAATTAATGGCCCCTTACCACACCATATATCTCCTTTGATCGTACCTGAACTCATTTTTGAGTTTTAGCTCCACGCACTTTCTTTTATAATATAAGTATATTGATTTAAATATTATTTGAAATGAAATAAAAATTTAAACAATTTTTTTTATCATTTTACGAAAAATTGCAGGGTATTTTGATGGCCCCTGTAGTAGCATTCTATCATATTATGTAACTGATGTTGTAATATGCAAGATGTATATCAATTTTATTGATTACACAAAACTTTCTAGGTGGAAAGGTGAAAATGTGTCAACTTCTGAAATCGAAGCTGTAATCAGTAACACTGTTGAACTTAAAGATGCAGTTGTTTTTGGGGTTGAGGTGCAGTATTTATCAATTAATTATTTATACCTTTTTAATAATGACATATTAAAATAACTTGTTAGGTGCCTCATACAGAAGGAAAAGCTGGTATGGTTGCTATTGTTGACTTGACCGAAACTTTAAACATAAACGAGTTATCTGAAGGACTTAGGGCTCATTTACCAGGATATGCGATACCCCTTTTTGTTAGGGTCATGCATTCCGTGCCTATGACTGGAACATATAAGCTTAAAAAGAAAGAATTACGTGATGACGGTTACGATTTAAACAAAGTTACCGATAAAATTTACTTCTATAACTCCAAAGAAAAACAATACGTTCGATTCACTCCTGAATTATATGAAAAACTCAAAGAAGGAAAACTAAGTTTGTAAAAAAATGAGCTTTACGTATTATCTCTGAAAGCATGGTAGTTAATACTCGAAAGAAAGGAATAATTTAGTATCTATACAATATTAAATAGCTCAATCGAACAAAGGCAGAAAAGTGGTGTAGCTATTTAGTGCAGTACATAACTGTGATCTTTTGTAAATAATAATAGACACATTTACATGTAATGGTTTTATTTAAGCCGATAACATTGTGTCCCTAATCCTTAAATTTCTCCATGGCCAGCCTTGTCATGAACGTTTTGATGTTATACTTCGTAGCATGCAACGGAAGTTGCGCACGCATCGCATAACTGTCAATGGCAACTGTTAACTGTAATCGAACACACACATTTCTCTTGTTTTATTCGTTTGTTATATCGTACAATAATTTATAGTGGTAAAAATGTTTTTCGGAAAAGTCTTTTCGTTTCCATTTTTTTTTTAGTTTGTTCCTTGTCGTATTACTCTTATAAGTCCATCCATATTGTTATTTTGAATTGCAATTTTGCAGTCATTTATTACGCGTGCAGCGTCTTGGCCCACTAAAAAGTATTTCTGCGTAAAATTATACTATATTATTAAAATGATTTTTACCTCGTAATCTAGAAGCCTTTTGGATTATAATATTAATTGTTTTCATTGCTGTCATTCCTTCCTGGTGATTTTTTACTCTAATATTATGTCCATTAATAAGTTCCTTATTTAGCAGTGTCAGATCATAGTAATATTTTCCCATATCCATTCTTCAAAAAAAAAATCGGTTGTCTGTAAAGTCGGTTTACTGACGATAGTTGAACGTGACAACGTTATAAGAAAATAGTGATGGAATGGTTTCATTTTTCAAAAGAAAATTTTAATTTTATTTGTTTGATAGATATTTTGTATGGATATAGAGAAAGAGGGAAATCGAAATGTATCATTGTATAGCAGCTGTCCACGCGGACGCATCGCTCACTCAAGTACGAGAGAGACAGATGTCGAACGCTGCCGAACGCGGAGGCCGATTGTGCCTCTTTGTCGCTCGTTCCGCGCTCTCGCTTGCACTTCAAGCCTTCAATGGAACGCCTCAGAGGGAGGTAACGCTCCATGAGTCATGTTTTTTCGTGCGTGCAGCCGGCTCCATCGAATTATAAGACGTTGTCACGTCAAAAACAAAATTTTTAATTTGCCAAATTATTACACAAAAAATAATTAGATAATACGTATAATCACGAGTTATACAATTATGTAATTATCTTGTTTTTATTTTAATTAGACAAAAATAATAGAAAATGTAAAATATGGACATTTTGGCAGATAGTGTTTGCTGTAAAACTTTTATATTTTCCTGAATGCTTACACAGAGTTAATTCTACTGTCTTCGGCTCTTATCAAAAGTGTACGCGCTTCTCCTAATTTCTGGGCAACGTCTGCATTTAGTTTTACCTTTGAACTTTGAATTTCTTCCAAATCTTTCATTAGTTTTAATAGCTTTTCTTCTTCTTTTGGGAAGTAGGCTGTTGACTGCGAGATTAAGATTGTAGTAATATCTTTATTATTGTAAGGATATAGAAGGTTACACTTTATCACGATATTGGTAGACTTACCTTTAAACTTTCTAATTTACAAAATGCAGCTAAAGACTGAATTATATCTGATGCTAAAGCAACGCTTTCTGCACAAATCTTGTGTTTTCCGTTATTTTCGAAACAAAGTTGTAAGAAGCCTTCATCTCTGAGGCATTTAAAGTTGACGCACAATTTCGTCTTACCATCGTACTCTATTTCAGGTGAAAACATGAAATTTTGATTGATCCACATACAAATTCTTTGCAAACGTTCATGAATTTCAAATTCTACAAATCCTTTCGGTAAAGTCTCAGGTTTATCATCAAGTTTGCAGTACATAGAAAATCGGGGTATTTGACGAACAAATTCAAATACATGGAATTTTTCGCTTGCAGGATAACCAACCAGGGCCTTTAAAAACCCAAAATGTACTATTATCATTGCAAACCGTTGTTCTTTTTTATTATTTTTTAATTAATTTATTTTATTAGTTTTATGATTTTTTTGGAAAAATGTCCCTTCTAATATTGTTGTTTATTAAGGATAATGTCAAACTTACTTTTATTAAAAACGTTCCTGCTACGTCTTTCGGCAATTCTAAAGGGATCACCAAAAGCGAACTGAGCTTTGACGGGGGTGGATTTACTGTGAGGATATCGTCGTCAAAAAATCCTTCAGCAAATATTATAGCTGCTTTTATTATTGTTAGATTATTTGTCATTAATATGAGTTCTAAATGGTGCTGAAAGTAAAAAACTTATTTTCCTTATGGTTCGACGTAGTACATATTATTTTTTAACAGTTTAAGATCTGACTTAGTGATGAACACATTATAGGTATTAGAGTATGCCAAATGCAATTTATTTTGTATTCAAAACACAAAAAGATGCTACAAATAGCGAGTATCTTAAAAGTATGATTTTAATATTAATGATAAGAGATAGTGATCTGAATTTTTCGATTTTCATAACATAGCTAACTATAGTTTCAGTATTTAATTAGCTAGTTTGTAAGAAATGAGAAAAAAGTATTTCAGGATATTGCCGACTTCTGGACATTCTTGTCTTTTTTGTTTTTTGGCACAGCTTAATACCTTCCTTAATACCTTGTTGGGATCTTCATTTGAAATTATTACACTAAGTTTTGTGTTCGCTGGTATTATACCAGAAGAAATTAAGTCATCTTCTAAATAAACTCGGTCACCATTTTTAATTTTCAACTTTTCGTTAGTTTTCATTTCATCTAAAAGTTTCTGCTTTTCAGCCAACAATTCTTTTATTGCTTCTTCTTGTTGTTCAACCGTATACATAATTGCTGCAGGTTTTGTTGTACTGAATCCCTTAACTTAAAAATGAAAATGACATTTAGTATACGTATTACAGCGTTTTTGTGGATAGTACGTAGTGTTATTAAAATTACTCGTTCCATTGATGGTAGCAACGATTAAATCGGATTTTCCATTTGATCTATAGTCTGCCTCAATAATTCCTGCAATACCATGTTCTAGCACGTCTTTAAATAGAATTTCGCCTGTTTTGATTAATCTGCAATCAATTTTGCCATTGGACCATCCTGTAATTAACTGTGCCGTTCCTTGGGCTAACAAGTCATACCCGAAACATGAGATCACATTATTCTTTGACTGTAAAAATTGTTATTAACTAAATACCAACGCACATGAAGGATCTATTTTTATAGAGAAATGTTGTACTTGATGACCCCATTGTCCCAGAGGGTGGGGGTTGCGAGGGATGTTGACGAGGTGTCTTCCGAACACAATTCCTTTGGAATTAGCCATTGGTCATCTTTCGGAAAAAATTTATGAAGAGTTGAAACTTAAACAGTTAGGTTCCATTAGGTTGCGGTTTTTGAACTTTTCCCGCCCTTATACCTTATAGGTTAAGTTAGATTAGGTTACTACCCTATTTTGTATATTGTTTGCAGGTTTTACGGGTAATTAAAACTAACCTACAGTATTGTACAGGATGGAAGAACTATTAGTGGAAGATCAATTTGGGTTTAAAACAGATGGAGGAACACGGGAGGGCATTGTAGCTTTACGAGTTGTAATAGTGCGTAAATAGGAATTATAGATTTAGAAAAAAATTTTGACAATGTTAAGTGGGACAAGATGTTAAATATATTTAAAAATGTAGGAATGAGTTACAGAGTTAGAAAAGTGATATTTAGTTTGTATAAAGAGCAACAAACAGTTATAGAGCTGGAGCAGCAACGTAGAGAAATAACTATTAGGAAGAAAGTCAGACAGGGATGCACATTGTCACCGCTACTTTTTAATCTATACATCGAAGACGCGATCAACATCATTAAAGACAACAACTGTAGGGATAGATATGCAGGGACAAAGAATTAGAATGCTTAGATTTGCAGATAATATAGCAGTATTAGGAGCAAGCAAGAAGGAGTTAGAGATAGCTTTAAATAAAATGGAAACCGCATTGACAAAACAGTGTTGTATGAAAATAAATGAAAGTAAAACACAAATACTGGTATGCAAGGGAAGAAAAAGTAAGGAAAGAGCGAATATAAAGACAGGAGACCTAAAATTAGAAGTGGCCGATNTTTGCGAGACGAAAACCTTTCATAGTTCGTTATATGGGAGCGTTGGAAAGATATTTAAGAAGGAAGTGTTTGGAGTTAAATGTTAGTAAGACTAAGTATACGGAATTTGGAGAAGTACGTAAGGGGTAGAAAGGGGAAAGAAAAAAGGTGATTAGGTGGAAACGGGAAGAGATAGAAAAGGTTAAAAAATATATATACCTAGGATATGTTATGGGAGAGAACAACAATGATAAAATACATATAGATACGCAACTAGCGAAAGCAAACGCCTTGTTAGGAAGTATATGGGGAATAGNGGTGCTGAAAGTAAAAAACTTATTTTCCTTATGGTTCGACGTAGTACATATTATTTTTTAACAGTTTAAGATCTGACTTAGTGATGAACACATTATAGGTATTAGAGTATGCCAAATGCAATTTATTTTGTATTCAAAACACAAAAAGATGCTACAAATAGCGAGTATCTTAAAAGTATGATTTTAATATTAATGATAAGAGATAGTGATCTGAATTTTTCGATTTTCATAACATAGCTAACTATAGTTTCAGTATTTAATTAGCTAGTTTGTAAGAAATGAGAAAAAAGTATTTCAGGATATTGCCGACTTCTGGACATTCTTTTCTTTTTTGTTTTTTGGCACAGCTTAATACCTTCCTTAATACCTTGTTGGGATCTTCATTTGAAATTATTACACTAAGTTTTGTGTTCGCTGGTATTATACCAGAAGAAATTAAGTCATCTTCTAAATAAACTCGGTCACCATTTTTAATTTTCAACTTTTCGTTAGTTTTCATTTCATCTAAAAGTTTCTGCTTTTCAGCCAACAATTCTTTTATTGCTTCTTCTTGTTGTTCAACCGTATACATAATTGCTGCAGGTTTTGTTGTACTGAATCCCTTAACTTAAAAATGAAAATGACATTTAGTATACGTATTACAGCGTTTTTGTGGATAGTACGTAGTGTTATTAAAATTACTCGTTCCATTGATGGTAGCAACGATTAAATCGGATTTTCCATTTGATCTATAGTCTGCCTCAATAATTCCTGCAATACCATGTTCTAGCACGTCTTTAAATAGAATTTCGCCTGTTTTGATTAATCTGCAATCAATTTTGCCATTGGACCATCCTGTAATTAACTGTGCCGTTCCTTGGGCTAACAAGTCATACCCGAAACATGAGATCACATTATTCTTTGACTGTAAAAATTGTTATTAACTAAATACCAACGCACATGAAGGATCTATTTTTATAGAGAAATGTTGTACTTGATGACCCCATTGTCCCAGAGGGTGGGGGTTGCGAGGGATGTTGACGAGGTGTCTTCCGAACACAATTCCTTTGGAATTAGCCATTGGTCATCTTTCGGAAAAAATTTATGAAGAGTTGAAACTTAAACAGTTAGGTTCCATTAGGTTGCGGTTTTTGAACTTTTCCCGCCCTTATACCTTATAGGTTAAGTTAGATTAGGTTACTACCCTATTTTGTATATTGTTTGCAGGTTTTACGGGTAATTAAAACTAACCTACAGTATTGTACAGGATGGAAGAACTATTAGTGGAAGATCAATTTGGGTTTAAAACAGATGGAGGAACACGGGAGGGCATTGTAGCTTTACGAGTTGTAATAGTGCGTAAATAGGAATTATAGATTTAGAAAAAAATTTTGACAATGTTAAGTGGGACAAGATGTTAAATATATTTAAAAATGTAGGAATGAGTTACAGAGTTAGAAAAGTGATATTTAGTTTGTATAAAGAGCAACAAACAGTTATAGAGCTGGAGCAGCAACGTAGAGAAATAACTATTAGGAAGAAAGTCAGACAGGGATGCACATTGTCACCGCTACTTTTTAATCTATACATCGAAGACGCGATCAACATCATTAAAGACAACAACTGTAGGGATAGATATGCAGGGACAAAGAATTAGAATGCTTAGATTTGCAGATAATATAGCAGTATTAGGAGCAAGCAAGAAGGAGTTAGAGATAGCTTTAAATAAAATGGAAACCGCATTGACAAAACAGTGTTGTATGAAAATAAATGAAAGTAAAACACAAATACTGGTATGCAAGGGAAGAAAAAGTAAGGAAAGAGCGAATATAAAGACAGGAGACCTAAAATTAGAAGTGGCCGATTTTCGGTATATCGGAAGTCAGATAAGTCAGGACGGAAGGAGTAGTAGGGATATAAATCAGAGGATACCTCAGGGTCGCGTCACCTTCAATAAAAAAAATCACTTCTATGCTCACAAACGGTTAATTTAGAAATTCAAAAAAGGTTGTTAAAGGTGAACGTTTAGAGCGCGGCGCTGTACGGGAGCGAAACATGGACGGTAAGCGCGTAAAAGAAAAGTTTACCTAGAAGTGTTTGAAATGAGGTCTTACATGCGAATAATGAGGATACCGTGGATAGAAAAGATTAGAAATGAAAAGGTATTAGAAAAATTGGAAAACAGAGGACTCTATAGAAGTCAATAACAGGTAGACGAGATAGATTGTTAGGACGCCTGCTCAGGTATAAACGGCTGGTCAGAGACATATTAGAGGTAGAAACGGGAGTTAAGAGGATTAGAAGTAGACTTAGATTAGATTACTGTTTGCAAATAGTTAAGGATGTAGAATGTTGTAGGTTTAGGGAAATGCGAAGATTAGCTCTGGATAGGAAAGAGTGGAGGTGCATGTCCAACAAATCTTGGGACTGACGACCTTTTGGTGATGATAATACTGTATTGTGACTGCAGAAAGAGAAGGGCGGGAAACGTTCAAATACCGGAGCCTATTGTAACCTGATATGGTGATTTTGTTTTTAAACTTCAACCCTTAATAAATTTTTTTCGAGGGTAGCCTATGGCTAATTTCAATAGAATTATGTTTGGAGGACCCCGCAATCGAAGTGAGTGATATCAGCTTTTGTGATAATTAGAGTGAGTTTTTAAAGAAGAATGTTATTTGTAGTTTATTATTATTATTACCTTAACTCTCCATAGTCTTACATCCAATTCGTAAACACCAACTGTTCCGTTACTAAGTGCGTATGCAAATCTATTTTCTGGTAATGCTGTTAAAACAGTTACAACCCCTGTTTCTAAACTTTCGGCTATCATTTTACTGTCTTTGTAAACTTTAATCGTATAGTCTTCTGTACACACCATTAGCTTAAAGAAACGATTAAAATTATCAAATTTTTAATTTAAATCGTCGCAGTAATGATAAAATGGACAATGCACAACGAGCAAAGTACTTTCTTAATTTCAGTAAAAAATAGGTACGGCTATTACCATTGGTAGTGGTAGGTAGAAAGAAAATATGGACCTTGTCGTATGCTGATGACATTGTATTAATAGCCACGAACCATAGTGCATTAAAAGATATGATGGGAGCGTTGGAAAGATATTTAAGAAGGAAGTGTTTGGAGTTAAATGTTAGTAAGACTAAGTATACGGAATTTGGAGAAGTACGTAAGGGGTAGAAAGGGGAAAGAAAAAAGGTGATTAGGTGGAAACGGGAAGAGATAGAAAAGGTTAAAAAATATATATACCTAGGATATGTTATGGGAGAGAACAACAATGATAAAATACATATAGATACGCAACTAGCGAAAGCAAACGCCTTGTTAGGAAGTATATGGGGAATAGGGCATAAATTATGCAGGAACGATTGGATTAGAAGAAAGAGGTTGTTTGATTCGACGGTCAGAAGTTTAGCTCTTTATGGGGTGGAAGTATGGGGGTGGAAGGAACAAAAACAGGTGGAAAACGTTTACAAGGAATATATAAAGTGGGTGTTGCGTTTGGATAGATATACGCCAGATTATGTTGTACGGAGGGAATTAAAATGTGGGAAAATGGTAGAGGAAACCAGAAAAAGGGTGGTACAATATGAAATAAAAGTTGAAAAGCTTATGGATGGGGATATAAGAAAAGAATTATGGAGAAGAAGAATTTTAAATATTGGAATAAAAACCAGGTATGATAAAGAAAGAGATGGGGCATTAGAATGTTTAAATTTGAGTCAGGAGCAACTGAATGAATGGGGTCGAATGGGGGTAAGTGTTGAGGAAATGGTGAGAATAAGATGTAAAGAGATGATAAGGGCAGAAGACCTAAGAAGTATTGATAAGTCGAGATATGTGGAATGTCTAAAGTTGTTGCTATGGGAGCATTGGCAGGGAGACTTTTTGCAAGACTATTTGAATAGAATGAAGGATGTGGAAGTATTTGCAAGGTTTAGAGTAGGAAATGAATGTAGAAAATGTAAATATTGGATGAAAGAAGAAGAAATGATATGTAGGATATGTGAAAGGGAAGATGAAACAATCATGTATGTACTAAGAGGATGTGAGGAAAGTAAAGATTTAGATGCATGTAAGGAGATATTAAGTGGGAGTGGTCTGATCTTACTTAAAAATATAATTAAAAAAAGAAAGGGTTTTTCAGTTTAGTTAATATAAGGGAGGGATTTAATAAATAAATTAGTATAAGTTGAGTAAATGACATATATATGTATGTGTGTATGTATTTGTGTATGTATATATGTATGTGATACGATAAGTAAGTTTCGATTAGTTCTTTTTTCTTATTATTTAAGTTAAGTTAACTTTCTTTTGTAATTGTTGTGTATGAATGAAGGCTTAGTTTGATAAGAATTCTATGTATGTATTGTGTAAATAACTATGTTAAAAATATATTACTACTACTACTATTACCATTGAATGTGGACTTTTGCATCGATAACTTAAAGATTTTCCCATTCAAACGTTGTGATTATTAAATTTTATATGCTTCAAGAATTTTATAAATAATACCGTGATAGTGGATAATAGTCCTATTTCCCAAGAACTCATTTGTTATTATTAACAGAAATAAATGCAAAATTATTTATGAAGAGTTTTAAAATTTGTAATCGGATTTTGTTAAGTCATCATGAAATAGTTGCACGGTTTTAAATCAGTACTCCCATGTGTAGTTTACTTTTCCTATTCCTTTATGAACCGTTAGTTTAGTTAAAGTTAAATTGCATTAAAGCCTAGTGCAAAATATATGTATTATAGCAAAACAACTGGAGCAAACGTGATTGTATGTGTAATAAGGCGTATGTGTTTATGGTCGTCGGCTGAAGCAGGATTTTGTAGTGCAATAAGCCCACCTCGTTGAAGCCATCTCTGTTGAAATCTAACAACAATATCGAAGTAACAGTATCGCCTATAGCGAGCCAATACACTTCCAATCCCGCATGGTCGAAGCCGCGAACTGTTGAATTACCACCCACGAAGATAACGGGCTTATTGGGTTCAGACATTGTTCCAAAACGAATAGTTTTCACGCTATCCGGACAATCTTGATAAAACACGTCCTTGTTGTCGTGGACGTTATAAGCCAGCAGATGCGTGTTAGTTCCTTAAAAGATTAAGATCATAACTCGATAACCAAATAAGAAAAATATTAATATCAAAACTTGACTATAACAACGTCCACAATATTACAATATTTATTCGTTATAAATAATTTTAAATTGTTTGTGTCCTTCAAGCAAATCTAAAGGCTGTTTAGTGGGAAATTTTTTAATATGTCAAGTAGAAGATATATTGAAAAATATACTTAACGATTTTTAAACGTTTGTTCAAATTTATTGTTAGACAAGATAAAAGAATCGTCAAATAAAAGTACTTTTTCTTGCCTTTATGGGATTTATACGTGCCCTTTATTGCGAGACAAAAACCTTTCATAGTTCGTTATAACCGAAAACTTGGTTATAACAACGTCTACAAGACTACAATATTTATTCGTTACATACAGGTGTTCATTTTAGACAATTATACTGATTTGCAGTTTTTAGATATTTTAAAATTGTTTGTATCCTTCAAGCAAATCTAGAGTCTGTTTAGTGGCAAATTTTTTAATATGCCAAGTAGCCCCCAATCTAGAGCAGATTTTTAAACGTTTGTTCAAACTTATCGTTAAACAAGAAAAAAAAATCATCAAATAAAAGTATTTTTTCTTGTCTTTATGGGAACTTACATACGCTCTTTGCGAGACGAAAACCTTTCATAGTTCGTTATAACCGAATTTGTATCTCGAAGAAAAATATTAATGTTACAACTTGGTTATAACAACGTCCGCAAGACTACAATATTTATTCGTTACATACGAGTGTTTATTTTAGACAATTATACCGATTTGCAGTTTTTAGATAACTTTAAATTGTTTGTATCCTTCAAGCAAATCTAGAGTCTGTTTAGTGGCAATTTTTTTGATATGCCATATATACCCCAATCTAGAGCAGATTTTTAAACGTTTGTTCAAACTTATCGTTAAACAAGAAAAAAAATCGTCAAATAAAAGTATCTTTTCTTGTCTTTTTGGAAATTTATATACGCCCTTTGCGAGACAAAAACCTTTCACAGTTCGTTATGTTATAACCGAAATGTATCTCGAAATAGCGTGCACATCTTGCATTTAATTTTGCTTGCTGTTCATTACAAGTGAATTCTAAAGTATCCTTATCATTAAATGATTAGAGTAAGTACTAAATACCAAGTATGAAAAGTTTTTAAAAATTGGAAAACACCTGTTTAGTATCAATAGATCAATATTTTCAAAAAATCGCGAAATATTAGTTTTGTATCAATCATAGGCGAGCTCAACAACGGCTTTCCCTCTAATATATTTTTTGTAGAAAGCTTAAATAAATAGGAAACATTATTCACTGCCGTCGTTGGAACATTCAATGTTATAGAATAAAATAAAGCAAATCAAATTTTAGAAAAAGGATTGCAAAAGAAAAGTAAACATTAACTTTGTTAAATTACTCACCTATTAGAAGAATGTCTTTATTTTCATTGGGAATAATTTTCCCTGCAACCAATGCAGTTACTGCTTGGTTGATGTTCAGCGTTGAAACTTCTTTATTAGATTCTGATATGATAATATTTCCCGTAGATGTACCACTTACTCTTTTGTGGGGACTATGAATAAGAACCTAAAAAACATGAACTTAATTATTATTATTTTGTAGTTGTATGACATGTCTGTGTTTTTAATAAATAATGATAATCAATTACCTTTGAATAATTTGCTATTTGATAAATAAATAAAAGTAAAAAATTGTCTTGATTGTTTTTTCGTAAATTATCGAAAGTGTAAACTTAATAGGTAATTGGGTCACTTCAATAATTTCCGAATGTGATGTCTCTAACTAAAGATAATCACTATTTATTAAATTGAATATATATACAAAACTATATACAAAAATGATTTTGGTGGTAACAAATGGTTGGTTGGTTGGTACTGTCTCGGCGAGACAGCTTGGTCACTCTCTTAAAACGTACTTACTTACACTGGTAACTGGTAAAAAACTGGTACTCCGACTTTCTCCTTTGGCGACAAAGATTTCTAAAGGGGGTGAAATTCTTAGAATCTTTGCCGTTAAAAACATACACATTCAAAGCTGAGGGTTCAAATGGTCATAAAAACAGGTACAAAATGTTAGTTTGTTTAGCTTAAAAAACGTATTTCTTTTGCTTCAAAAATGAAAGAGGAAAAAATCGGAATATTTGAAAATAAATATTAGTTAAATTTTACTTATTACTACATTTAGGAATTAATAATAATATGCATGAAAAAGGTAAAATACTGCCGAACAAAGATTCTAAACAATTTCTTCATTTTCTTTTACCTTATCGTCAGTTGTCGCCATGGTAAGGCAAGGATGTGTACCATCGTACTTTCCAATGGTAATAATTCCAGGAAGAAACTCATAATTTAATTCAAAACTAAACACGGGACGAATTGGCTTTTCCATGATTTTTTCGTGATGCTATTCCATCATACTTGGCTTTCCGGATTTGTTTAGTGTGCGGTTACTACTGACTACTCATTTCAATCGATATTTTGCGACTAAGGATACACGTACCTACGTATATGTAAACAGTATAGGGAACTGTACCTGTAGGTACTTGTTCTTTAAAAATATAACAGAAACTTAATGACTTTAAAATGATTAGTTTTTGACTTTCTTGATACCAACAAAATGGATTATTTGCACTTTGAAGTAATTTATATTAATTTAACGTACTGAGATTAGGATTTGCTTTGGTTTCTTTACTTACTACACCATACCTCATCGTAATTTTGTCTATCAAAAATAGCATACTGTTTTTTATGTATTAGTTTTCATGTAAACTTATTTTGGTGTTGATTAATTTCTTTTCAAAACTGTTTTGGTGTATTATAGAGTATGTGATCTCTTTTGTGTATATTACTGCCAATTATTATTTAAATAAAGTAGTTTTGTCTATGATAAACTTTTTACTCAAAATACTCGCTTTCGAAAAGTTAACTGTAACTGTAGTCGTTAAATAAATTATGTTTGCGGGGCAAAATAAAGGATGTAAGGGAGAAGTAATACTTACCCTTTTTGCACTTTCATAACTCACTAGGGTTTACCCGCAGCTTCGCTCGCGTTTATGTCCTAAATACTTGTCAAAGATAATCGAGAATCACATAAAACTACTTTTTCTATCCCTTTGGAACAGTATTTTTAATACCGGATAAAATGTACCACATGTCCTTTTTTCCTTCTCGGGAATGAAGGACTAGTCAGAGACATATTAGAGGCAGAAACGGCAGTTAGGAGAGATACAGGTAGACCTAGATTAGATTACTGTTCGCAAATAGTTAAGGATGTGGGTTGTGTTTGTTTTATGGATATGCGAAGATTAGCTCAGGATAGTAAAGAGTAGATGTGCGTGTCCAACCAGTCTTAGGACTGACGACCCTTTGATGATGTTCTTTTCTGTACCCTTGACAATGTGTANCCGCGGCGGAACTTCCGCATCTCGCCCAAGCGCTTATTGCAATATAATACGTAAACGTAAACTGCGTTTTTATTAACGCCAATCTTGTGTTTCGCGGCGGAACTTCCGCATCTCGCAAAGGTAATATTTCAAATGTGTTTTTTTTTTAAAATTGGATCCAATAAAGTGAACGATAGAAATAGTCAGTTCTTACCCAGTATTTTTCGACGCCATTTTCAGTATACTCATCTCCCCATCCTATTATCTTAACTGAATGGTATCCAGTTCTGTCTTGGGAAGATAAGTCGGTGTGCCTATATATTCCACTTTTGTACAAAAAGAAGTCGTGGTATACTTTCATGGTTGCTAAAAAGAGCATTCATTCATAGGTGGCTATACAAAATTAGAATAGCATATCTAAAATTAATTTTTTTGAAACGTGATAAAAATATTCATATTTGTTTTGAGAATTTAATTACGAAATCAGCATGTTTTCAAACGTATTAAAATACATGACATCACAATTCAAACATTTTGAAATTAGAATTTTACATCTGTCGTCTGTACTACCGCAAGATGTATTAAATATTAATAGACTTCCACTTACCTTGAACAGGTCCCGATTTTATTATATCATTCATAATGTCAGTTTCATTTCTCAAACGGTAAGCAGGTGCTACTTTGTACTTTTCTTTTCGGTTCACACCGAACGGTGGGACGCATCCCGACTGGATCAAATTATACTTCCTAGGAAATCGACATGTTTCTTCTTGACCAGTGTAGGGAAAACAGTTTTCATCAACGATACTGTGAGAGAGGATCAATAAGTAACAGAATAACAGACTTGAAAGTCATTAATTAGACTGAATATTGACGTGAAAATTCAATTAATTTTTATCTATTACAAATTATCTCAAATTAATGACAAAAAATTGTTACGGCTGTCACATCCTCGCCGGGAATCGAACACGAGACCTTTGGTTTTACGCACCAATAGCAGAACGAATAGCAGCAACAATTTTTCTCATTAGTTTCAGATAATTTGTAGTGGATAAAAATTAAATGAATTTTTACATTAATATTAATCGCTATTAAAGTATTTTATTAGACTGACCCAAATTTCCTGAAAAACAGCCACGCTTTATCTAGATGTCCCCCTTCGCAGCTTCGCTGTCCCCTGTTGTTGCAGGAAATGAGATACTGGGGACTAAGGCTAACGGCTTCGTCCCCTTTTGAAACGATAGCAAACCTGAGGGAATGGGATTTTATTAGAGAATGTTTATTTTTTTAAAATTATGTTAAAATGTACCTGTCAGATGCAACGGCTGCTGTAGAAATGGCCCATGACGATGCGCACCATCCTTGGTCCCGAATGTCTGAAATCTTTCCGGGCCATTCCCGCTCCGCATCAAAATTGCGAGGCAATGAGTTGGGGTCGTAATGTTTTCTCAATGGAACCATGTGCTTCACGAATCTGTGAGGTTCTAAGGTTCCAAGTCTGTGTGAAAATTTTCGTTATTTTTCTAGATCTACGAAAGATGCTATAGAAAATTCTTATTCTCATTGTTAGTAAAACATGACTCATTATCGAATCGAAACCACTTTTTTCTGATATGTTTATATTTTTTGTCAATGATAAATGTTTGTCTGCTACAATTTTACGTCTTAACTACTCAAGCGATCATCATGAAATTTTGTACACAGATTACCAAGAGTACAGAAACGGATATATAGTATCTCTTATCCAGAAAAAAATACTATTCCTAGGGATAGAAAAATTAGTTTTATGTGGCCGTCGATGATTTTTGACAGTATTTAGAACATTTACGTGGNTAAAAAAATTTGACGTCCGCACTGAGCGTCGATCTTCAGTCGTTCAGTCATGCAAATGCATCATTTCTGTAAATAACTTAATTTGCATTATTTCAAATTGTAAAGACTAAAAAAACTATGCATTTAAACAAATTTCTATTTTTAGGACAGTTATTGTCAGTTGCTTAAAATACCGTACGTACTTACGTACACACTGAATGTTAATAAAACTATAATACTACTTAATTATGTATGAAAACCGAGCAATGGCAGTTATAAATTTTCGTATTAATAAGTATTTTCGGCAGTATATATATTTATTTTTTTTTTATCTTTCATGGCACTCATTTCAAATAGGTAACCATTTTTGAGGAACTATTTTTTCTTTTTCAACACGTCATTTTTTGTATTCGGATCCACTGTTAATGGCCAAGCTCCTAATACAAACGATTCGATGTCACATTCGTTGACACCTCTAATAATTCTGAAATAGCCATTTTCACCCCATGCTCTCCCCCAGCTGTTTGCCACTTTCTGTAACAAAAAAAAGCGTAGATAAACTATGCTTAGTATTTAAATATGTTTAATGTTTTCTTTTGAAAGAAAAGTATTTTGCATACTTCATTTATTGTGTGCAAAATAACAAGTCTGTGACAAATGTACAGACACACGAATGAGTTATTTGTTATTTCCCTTCAATTATGCGTTTTTATAAGACAGACATTTAGTTATGTCTTACGGGAAACTTGGCGCCTCTTGCATTATAATACGTAAACGTAAACTGCGTTTTTATTAACGCCAATCTTGTGTTCCGCGGCGGAACTTCCGCATCTCGCCCAAGCGCTTATTGCAATATA
>NW_020439024.1:0-9184 GCF_000699045.2 Agrilus planipennis
AAATTTGAACTCCAGAAAATAGTGATAGATAATGATTATTATAGGACTCAAATATCGGTATACTTTTTTTCTAGTTGAGAGAATTAATATAACTATACTAAATAGGAAAAATAATTTTATCGGCCAATTCATAGCACAACAAATATTTTATGGCCTTAAGTGGAGAAAACCGCAATAAAGAAGAAAGTGTAATAGAACCTGCATTTAACTATACATATATGCGTATAAAACTTGCATTACTTTAAAAATAATAACTCCCAGAAGTGTCATAAACTTATATTTAATAGCCAGTGGTGTAAATGGCCATAAAGTGCATTTAAAGTCTGTTCAGCGTAGGTGAAGATTGAAGGTAAAGTAAAAGATTAGTACCTACATTCAATTCCGATGAAATTTATCATGTCTGTTAATTATCAAATGATTTATTATGGCAAATATTCTGTAGGATGAATTTTGCTTCAACATTCAAAGATTATTTGCAAATTTTTAAAAATTTCAAAAACTGGGTCATTTGCTACAGCTTTCCTGTGACTCTCTAAAAAGGTGACGTTTTAATTTTAGATTTAATAATTTGGGAGATATCACGCGCAAAAATTATGGAAAAATATTTTTTAACTGTTTGGCAAACCCTTGTGCATAGTGTAGCACAGCGCTGTCCAACTTATCATAGCCCGCGCGCCATATTTTCTTCACCAAACATTTCGGGGGCCAAGAAAATTTATAAATGTAGTTAGTTTATGTTAATTAAAAAAATAGTTAGTTATACTAAAGATAAAACTCTAAAATATTCGTAATTTATTAATGATAACATTGTGGCCGTAATTGTTTAGTAACAATATCAATAATATTAATTTAATTACGTAAATTTATTCATAATAAAATGTACTCGCGGGCCGTAAAAATTATTTGGCGGGCCGCCAGTTGGACAGCCCTGATGTAGCATATAAATAAATTTCACTATTTAGCTCTTTATAAGACGTTTCCTTAGAAAAATTCCATGACAGGCAAACTAATGTACGAGCAGTCTTATTAATCGGGATCGCATTTTTCGTTTTGTGCCAGAAAATCTTAATAAAACGCAAAATCATTTAAACAATAATTTTAGGTATAGGTCGCGCAAATTGTTAGCCGATAATTACTTATGAAAAGATCACGAAAGCAGGAAAGTATTTACTTAAATTAAGTAAATATTAAGATGTTGTTTCAGGACGAAATAGTCTGCTGCGGAATTTTGTATTTTTAATCTTCCGTGTTACATGCTTTTTCGTATTATTCTTAGTGGATGACGGTTCCCACATCTTCTTTACTTTGCTATTCCCATATCAATTATCTTGGTAGGGCTCGTCAACAACTTTTCGTATTAGCTCGTTGGTCATTTCTTGTTGATTTAACAACACTTCGGAAATCTTATCATAGTAATGATTAATTTATAATTATGTAATAATGTTCTTCGGGTCTTCTATTTTTGCAAACTTAAGATTTGTTGTACCTTTATACAAAATAGCTCAACTGATCCTGGAAACAAAATATCATTTTATCGAGTTCCCTTTTCATAAATTCCACTGTCGACATGTTAAAGCTCTTTTTTTCGCAATATAATAATAATAGTTGTAATCATGTTTAATATTTATATACATACATCCATAAATATAATTGGATCCCAGTAGCAACTCCTATTAAGAAACCGGATAACAATTCGTCCCTCAATAAGCCCAAATCGCCCAACGGTTTACTTAGCGGCTAGTTTGGGGTACTAATTTGACCCTGCCCGATGATACAACTTAATAAGATCTTTCACTAATTTTCTCATCATCTGTCTTCATCATTAATACTCATTCATGTAGGACCAGTACTCGGTGTTGGACATTGGTACCTTCTTAGGTCCTACATAATATGTGACAAACCGATTATTCCAGGTATTCGTATCTTTGGCGTGCCTAGCTGCATTCGCAAATGCCAGTGGCGTAGTAAATGTATATGGTGCCTACGATGATGGCCAGTGGCATGGAGAAGGCCTTTGGGAAAGCCAAGATCACGAATCCTTAGCTGCCCGCGCCTACGCTTACGGCGTAGCTGCTCCAGCTGTCCCGTACGCTGCTCCAGCTGTTCCATACGCTGCTCATGTAGCCGCTCCAGTACCANCAATTGTGGCGTGTCCATGACCATGAGCAAGAAGAGGGGCAGCAATTATACCATGGGCTTCATGATCGCCGTACCATTGACTTTCTAAAAGTCCTTCGCCGCGCCATTGACCGTCATCATGACCGTGGTGTCCCAAAAGGATACCAGCATTGGCAAATGTTGTCAAGCAAATTAAAGATACGACAATCTATAATATAATTATATTATTGTGAATATAATAATTAATTGTTCAAATGTATTCTTTTTAATACATGATATAATAAAACTATTTTAATAATTTAACGAATAAATGTTTGTTTTAGTTTCAATTTTTCATTGCACATTACATGAACTAAATAGATAGTATTTAATGCAAGTACTTACCATGAATTTCATTTTGCTGGTGCTAGAGCTGGTTAATCAATTATCTGATGTCTGTTGTAATTCGACTGTGATTTTTATATTTAATGTTGACCTTCGACCGAGACGAGATTACCACTTGCAATAGAGGGGTAAGAAATTAGTTTTAAATTTGAAAGTCTAAACCTGTTCGACTTACCTACGCATCCATGATTTAATGTTTACTTATTAATGCATTTAATTACATCTATTACGAAAAGTTGTTTACGGGTTTATAAAAAAAAAAGTTCGCTGGAGAATACTCAGTTTAAGACTTTCACATATACATTCATTTCTTAGTTATCAGTTAGACGTCGGCATGTAAAGCTTGTGCACATTCACATGGTTTATTTTTAAAAATGAAATGAAGTCTAATGTCTGTATAATTACTCAATCAGAAATAAAGATAAACAAAATGACCAAATAAAAATTTCATTTCGCTTAGTCCTACATGATTTAGTTGGAATGGTTTTAGAAAATGATTCTCTATACGTATTAAGGTTCAAAGTCGTTGCAATAGTGTGTATTTTGCCTTATACAGCAGAACTTCTAAATATCGAACATTGAGGGAGACGCCAAAAACTTCGAATTTTCGACTTATGGAGGATTTTGATTCGACTTGTGTAGGTTAGGATTTGGTGTACTTACATTATCGGTAATTTTTAAAGGCGATAACTTAGTTTTCTTCGAACTGTAGACATAATAAGTTTTAAATTATCGAATTGCAAATGTTATAAAATAAAACATTGCTATGTTCGAGATCATCGTCATCATCATATAGTCGTCAGTCCTAAGATACAGAGGTTTAATTTGTATTTTCGAGTGGTAGACGAAAAATATGTACCAATATAGCTTGCAGGGACTCACTGATTATTTCGACTTCTAGAGGGTTGAGATCTCCAGTAGTGGAGGTTTTAGTGCTTGAATGAAAGGGAATAAAACGTTTTTTCGAGTTTTGGAGGTGTTCAGCTTATTGAGGTTTGATTTAAGGAGATTTTACTGTATATATAAAGAAAGCTATCAAAAATGTAGCAAATCTTTTAGTACGTTTTGATGAGAAGTTTCCAGTGAAATTATTGCAACTACTCTCATTGCATTAGTTTGGTTGAAAAGTATGCTGTAATGCACTAATAATATTACGAAGAGGCAATATGGGCGTAATATCGAATTTTAGGCAGATATAGCCATTTACTGGTGTTTGCTGCTATTTGAATTTACGACATAGCCTATATTACGGGACAGGGATGCTAATGAAATTAATAATATTGAAATAAAACAAATGTAAGTTTTAGCAATAAAAATATAATAAAACAAATCGACAATTGTTTCGATCTATTCGGTAATTTTCTAGAGTACAGCAATATGTTACATATTTCTGTACTCTTGAAGGTTGGTCGAGACAACTGCCGAGTTGTTTTATTATATTTTTATTGTTGATATTCTCTTGTGTTTTATTTAATTATTAAANCTATTTAGCTCTTTATAAGACGTTTCCTTAGAAAAATTCCATGACAGGCAAACTAATGTACGAGCAGTCTTATTAATCGGGATCGCATTTTTCGTTTTGTGCCAGAAAATCTTAATAAAACGCAAAATCATTTAAACAATAATTTTAGGTATAGGTCGCGCAAATTGTTAGCCGATAATTACTTATGAAAAGATCACGAAAGCAGGAAAGTATTTACTTAAATTAAGTAAATATTAAGATGTTGTTTCAGGACGAAATAGTCTGCTGCGGAATTTTGTATTTTTAATCTTCCGTGTTACATGCTTTTTCGTATTATTCTTAGTGGATGACGGTTCCCACATCTTCTTTACTTTGCTATTCCCATATCAATTATCTTGGTAGGGCTCGTCAACAACTTTTCGTATTAGCTCGTTGGTCATTTCTTGTTGATTTAACAACACTTCGGAAATCTTATCATAGTAATGATTAATTTATAATTATGTAATAATGTTCTTCGGGTCTTCTATTTTTGCAAACTTAAGATTTGTTGTACCTTTATACAAAATAGCTCAACTGTTCCTGGAAACAAAATATCATTTTATCGAGTTCCCTTTTCATAAATTCCACTGTCGACATGTTAAAGCTCTTTTTTTCGCAATATAATAATAATAGTTGTAATCATGTTTAATATTTATATTATTTTCTAACATACATCCATAAATATAATTGGATCCCAGTAGCAACTCCTATTAAGAAACCGGATAACAATTCGTCCCTCAATAAGCCCAAATCGCCCAACGGTTTACTTAGCGGCTAGTTTGGGGTACTAATTTGACCCTGCCCGATGATACAACTTAATAAGATCTTTCACTAATTTTCTCATCATCTGTCTTCATCATTAATACTCATTCATGTAGGACCAGTACTCGGTGTTGGACATTGGTACCTTCTTAGGTCCTACATAATATGTGACAAACCGATTATTCCAGGTATTCGTATCTTTGGCGTGCCTAGCTGCATTCGCAAATGCCAGTGGCGTAGTAAATGTATATGGTGCCTACGATGATGGCCAGTGGCATGGAGAAGGCCTTTGGGAAAGCCAAGATCACGAATCCTTAGCTGCCCGCGCCTACGCTTACGGCGTAGCTGCTCCAGCTGTCCCGTACGCTGCTCCAGCTGTTCCATACGCTGCTCATGTAGCCGCTCCAGTACCATGGCCAGCGGCACGTGCTCTTCCTGTACCTGTGCCTCATGCTGTACCTGTACCTCATGCCGTACCTGCAGCCTACTCTGTGCCTGTTGCTGCACCAGCAGTACCTGTCGTTCATGGTTACTCAGCTTCCATTTCTGGACCCTCAGGACACATAGGTGCTCTTAGCTAAACTGTAAGATACGGAATTACCTAGGCCATGATCAGGATATAATTTTACACCAAAAGAAATGTACACTTGTCAATATAATATTATAAGTATAGCGAGCATATTTGAAAGTAAAAATGTTTTTATTTCATTTTCTTCGGCTCCATTAGGGTTATTTCGCGCAGAATCAATCAGATTGACTTAATGCTTTAATTTTAAGTTACCTATTGACAGCTTGACGCAGCTAATATAAAAATTGAGTATAAAATACTAAAAAAGTATAGAGATAATATAATTAAACAAAGACAGAGGGAAAGAAAGGGGTCCCACTATTTTTCATCTCACGACTCATCACAGTTTATAGGACAATGAAATTTGACTACTCTAACTATACAAAAAAATCAATTAAAGTACTGTGGATATTGACGAAATAATAAACACTCAAATACCCGAGAATTCAACGAAGCGTGTACAAAACCGAAATCTGAAAATCTTGAACTAATCTTTGCATTTCCCTAAAACTATATCCCTAACTATTTGCTAATCTAATCTAGGCCTACCTCTACCCCTCCTAAATCCAATTTCTGCCTCTAATATGTCTCTGACTAAGACCTTCATGCCTGAGAAGGTGTCCTACCAACCTATTTCGTCTATTTCTTATTGACTTCCGTAGACTTCTCTGTTCTCCTATTCTTTCTAATATCTCTTCCATTTTTGACCTTCTCTATCGACGGTGTCCTCATTATTCGCCTGTAACACTACATTTCGAAAGCTTCTAACCTTTTTTTTTCCGCAGCGCCCACCGTCCATGTTTCGCACCCGTACAGCGCTGCACTCCAAACATACACCTTTACCAATCGTTTCGAATTTTTATATTAACCGTTCGAAAGCGTAAAAGTGATTTCTTTTTATTGAAGGCGGCTCGACCCTCCGATATCCTTTGCTTTGTATCCCTACTACTCCTTCCCTCATGACTTACTCTATATCCTATAAACAGTTGCTTCTGATTTTTCGTCTCCTATCTTTATATTCGCTCTTTCTCTACTTTTACAAAGCTAATATGACACAATAGAAACCATTGGTTACTGGTAAAAGGTGCACTGAATAACAAGCACGCATATTTATTTATATTTTTTAGTAATACTGACTACGTCGGTTTTTCGCATTAGACATTAGAAATCGCAATTAATGACAATTTCCATAAAAGCCGTTCAAATTCGATGAAAATGTTTTCTCATCAATCTACTCCCTCATAGATCACATTCCCTGCTATTAACGAAAATATAAACAATGCTTTGGTTTTATTAATTTTTGAAATTTATTATAACATTCCATTTCTTATACTCATTTCAATTTTCTGTTTTAATAATAAAGCAAAGCCTTTGAAGCATAGAAGGAAGTTTATTAAATATTTAAAAACGTCAAATTTACTTTTCCCAAATTTTATTTATTCTTTTAAATGAAAAGCATAAAAATAGTATTTGACTCGAAATCAGTGTTGATTCTTAAAGTTGAAATTAACTTTAAAAACAGCCAAAGCCAATGTGAAAAGGGAAACTGTTAAAAGCTTTTCGACGAAGTGTCTTCTCCACTCTTTACTCTGAAAGGCTTTTAGTTGGAAGAATTATTAGACTGTGAGTGAGGTTATTCTTGAANCATGGTTTCTTTTTAAAAATGAAATGAAGTCTAATGTATGTATAGTTACTCAATCAGAAATAAAGATAAACAAAATGACACTTCAAATAAAAATTTCATTTCGCTTAGTCCTGCATGATTTAGTTGGAATGGTTTTAGAAAATGATTCCCTAAAGACTATACGTATTAAGGTTCAAAGTTGGTTGCAATAGTGTGTCTTTTTTCTTATACAGTAGAACCTCTAAAACTTGAACATTGAGGGAGACGCCAAAAATTTCGAGATTTAGAATTTTCGACTTATGGAGGATTTTGATTCGACTTGTACGGTTTAAGATTTGGTGTACTTACATTGTCGGTAATTTTTAATGTCGCTAACTTAGCTTTCTTCGAACTGAAGGCATAGTAAGTTTTAAATTGTCGAGTTGTAAAAGTTAATAATAAAACATTGCTATGTTCGAGATCATCGTCATCATCATAAAGTCGTCAGTTCTAAGATACAGAGGTTTAATTTGTATTTTCGAGTTGTAGAGGGAAAATATGTCCCAAATGGGTTGTGGGACTCACTGATTATTTCGATTACTAGAGGCTTGAGATTTCACGTAATGGAGGTTTTAGTGCTTGAAGGGAAGGGAACAAAACATTTTTTCAAGTTTTGGAGGTGTTCGACTTGTCGAGGTTCGATTTAAGGAGATTTTGCTGTTTTTATAAAAAAAGCAATCAAAAATACAGTAAATCTTTTAGTACGTTTTGATGGTAAGTTTTCAGTGAAATTATTGCAACTACCTTCATTGCATAAGTTTGGTTGAAAAGTATGTGGTAATGCACTAATAATATTACGAAGAGGCAATATGGGCGTAATATCGAATTTTAGACAGACATAGCCATTTACTTGTGTTTGCTGCTATTTGAATTTACGGAATAGCCTATATTACGGGACAGGGATGCTAATCAAATCAATAATATTGAAATAAAACAAAAGTAAGTTTTAGCAATAAAAATATAATAAAACAAATCGACAATTGTTTCGATCTATTCGGTAATTTTCTATGTAGAGTACAGCAATATGTTACATATTTCTGTACTCTTGAAGGTTGGTCGAGACAACTGCCGAGTTGTTTTATTATATTTTTATTGTTGATATTCTCTTGTGTTTTATTTAATTATTAAATATGTTTCTTCGCATATACATCTACAATAGTCTTAACAAATTAATGCGATTTTACAACGTTGGGTCAACCAGTTAAGCGTATTCTCGTAAGCCCTAATGATGATGAAGATGGACGGCATGTGGTACAACGTGGGCGGAGTGAAGAAGGACGGCTCCGTGGCTGTGACCGCCGGCGACGATACCATGGGCAGAAGGTGCGATAAGATGAGCACCGTGGTGAGCAGGTCCTACAACTGCTCCATGAGCAGAAGGTGCAATAAGGTGAGCACCGTGGTGAACGGGTCCTACAACTGCTCCGTGAGAAGAAGGTCCGATAAGTTTGGCTCCGTGGTGAACAGGTCCTACTACTGTACCATGGCTAGAAGGGCCAACAAGGGTTGCACCATGGTCTACAGGTCCTACTACTGAACCGTGGTGGGAAGGGCCAACAAGGGTTGCACCATGGTCAACAGGTCCTACTACTGAACCATGGTGGGATGGACCAACGAGAATATGCAGAAGGAAATGAGTCGCTAGTATTCAGTAATTTTTTCTTCTTCAATGTTGTTATTAATTAGATGTGCTTCTAAATTTTTCGGAAAGATAAGTACTTACTCTAAGAAACAAGGAGCAAACTTTAAAAGAAATTAAACTTAAAAGTGCATACAAGTGAACAAATTGGAATGCACTTCAGTAAATACAATCTTTCCCGAAACAATAAATATGGAGGTTAATGTTAGTTTTGGCTAAAGATAAGTTGGAAAAGGGTAATTGTGCCTTTAGTAAAATGAAAATTAAAATAAGTAATAAACAATAATGAGAATACAAATGATCAAAGTAAGAAGTTGATTATTTACAATGAACAAATAGATATAATGCAATTAACCAACACTCAAATTAATTATTTTAACTTTAATTTAATGTTCAGATCTTATATCAATTTATTGTTGGAAACTACGGATAACATTGTATTTACATTAGTATTTGTTCACCTATAGATACGTATACACTTAAACTTAGTGCAACTATTATAATTTTATATATTCTTGAAGATGTCGTAATAGACGAAACTAGAATATA
>NW_020439024.1:18028-21026 GCF_000699045.2 Agrilus planipennis
TAAATAATAATTAATAAAATAATTATCTTTTGCTTTTTAGTTTTGTGCGTCTGAAGTTATTCAACTGTCACCCACTTTTCAGCTTTGTTTAAAACTTTAAATCTCTAGCTTATCAAGTTGTTAGTTTTAAATTACAAAATTTATCCCTAATGACCCGAGAGTCTCTTTGGTGTCGCTGAGGGAGACTGTCAAAAAAAGTTTAGCGTCTCTGAACGAGAGACTCGAGTCGCTCATAGAGAGATCCTTATTTCGTATCTAGTCTCTGAACGAGAGTCTCGAATCTCTGAACGAGATACTCGAATCTCTGAATTAACAATTTTATCTTTCGAGTCTCTCATACAGAGACTGTGAGAGATCCATAAAAACACGTAGGCAATAACTGAGGGACTGTGAGGGACTGTGAAAGACTGTGAAAGACTGTGAAAGACGCTCTCATAGACGCTGAAAAACTGAGAGACTGGAGAGAGACTGATAAATAATTTTTGCCCAGGGGAAGGAACAAACGTTGTCATCTAGTTCCGAACTATGTTTAAAAATCTCTCGCTCATCGAGAAGTTAGTTTAAAATCAATTGCAAAATTTATACAAACAGACAGACAGACAAGGCAGCAAGTTAATAAAAGCATGATGAAATAATGATAGAAACCATTCGATTTCAGGATATGCACTATGCAGGTATGCTTCAAACAACCGAATAAAAAATGTGTTTAAGTTAATAAATAACAACAAACGATTCAAGTTGCAATGGTACCATATATTCAATAATAAAAATAGTAAACAATAAATTAAAACAAATTATTGTGCAAGTCTCCAATAACATACACCAACGGTTGTAACTGAAACTTGGTTTCGATGCAGATTTAAACTGCGATTTTACAACGTTGGGTCAACCAGTTAAGCGTATTCTCGTAAGCCCTAATGATGATGAAGATGGACGGCATGTGGTACAACGTGGGCGGAGTGAAGAAGGACGGCTCCGTGGCTGTGACCGCCGGCGACGATACCATGGGCAGAAGGTGCGATAAGATGAGCACCGTGGTGGGCGGGTCCTACAACTGCTCCATGAGCAGAAGGTGCAATGAGGTGAGCACCGTGGTGGACGGGTCCTACAACTGCTCCGTGAGAAGAAGGTCCGATAAGTTTGGCTCCGTGGTGAACAGGTCCTACTACTGTACCATGGCTAGAGGGGCCAACAAGGGTTGCACCGTGGTCTACAGGTCCTACTACTGAACCGTGGTGGGAAGGGCCAACAAGGGTTGCACCGTGGTCAACAGGTCCTACTACTGAACCATGGTGGGATGGACCAACGAGAGTGGCGCCATGACTGACGGGACCAGCAAGAGCACCATGACTGGATGGTCCTACAATTGTGGCGTGTCCATGGCCGTGAGCAAGAACTGGAGCGGCAATAATTCCATGGGCTCCGTGATGACCATGCCATTGACTTTCCAAAAGTCCTTCTCCGTGCCATTGGCCATCATCATGACCATGGTGTCCCAAGATGATACCTGCATTGGCAACAGCCAAGCAAGCCAAAGATACAATAGCCTGTAACAAATCAAATCCATAGAAATCACTACAATAAAAACAATTGGTAAAATTACACAGACTAATTGGTTAGATTTAATGAAATTTGAAAATGGTTGAGTAAACCTAAGCTGTATACAAACCGCTTACCAAGAATTTCATTTTGTTGGTTGTATGTTTGATTGGTGTCGATCAACTGATGACTGTGAACGCTTTGCTATGTTATTTATATTCAATATTGACCTTCGATGTAAGCTAGATCACCACCTGCAGTCGCAAAGAAATGAATTCTTTGGTTTTGAAGTTATACTTTCAACTTCCGTATCAAAGATTAGCCACGCATGTGAAAGGAATTGTGAAATTTACCGACCCTCAATGACATATTCCTGTAAGAAATTGCTATGGTAAATTATTCATGAACAACTGAAACAGTTAAATGCCGTAATAACCAAGATTTTTAAATCTTAACTTACAGACATTGATTTAATTTGATTAGTAAATTAGAACAATTAGCACATAAGCATTTTAGACTTAAATGTATATGACAATTAGGGGGTCGTGGAAATAATGATAATTACTGCAATATCTTTTTTATATTTTCACGTTATTATTTATGAGCATAATAACCTTCCACACATGTGGATTTAAATACTTACTTTGCACAGGGTTTTCCCAAATTGTTGTCAAAAATTTACGACAAGTAAAGACGGATAATGAACCTCCAATAACACAGGCCAACAAATGAAATGTTTGTAAAAATTTACCTAAGTCTTATGTATTTTTTAGTGCTGAAATCGTATTCGATATCAGTTTTTTTATCACCCACAATTTTCTCACAATATGACATTGTGTATTGTATAATTGTATATTTCAACAAATAGGGAAAAATTAAATTAATTATATTAAATTAAAAATAAAAAATGTAGTTCTTAATGAAGTTGCAATTTTCTCTTATAAATAATAGATTACTAAATATTAGATATATGTTTGCGAAGCATTCTGTTGCTCACTGTGAAGTGTCCAACAGTAATCACCCATCATGTTTACATTACACCTTCCTTGGTATCGTTTCTCCATTTCTTTGATGTCCTGATGAAACCGTTCCCCTTGCTCTTCACTGACATCATCTAAGTTTGTAGGAAAAAAGTCAAGATGGTTGTGCAAAAAGGGGACTTTAAGGCCCATCAGACAACCAAGATTTTTAAAATTGTTTATCATGTTAGATATGATAAGTTCATAGTTAGGATCTTTTACATTGCCCAAAAACTTCTTCACAACTTCTCTAAATGATATCCAAGCCTCTTTTTCCTTTGTACTCATCGTTGTTGGTATCGAGCATCAGTTTACGAATATCAGGCCCAACGAAAATCCCTTCTTTCAGTTTAGCTTCTGATAAATGAAGAAATTTTCTACATAAATATTTAAAACAATCACCATCTTTAGGCAAAGCTTTTACAAATTGTTTCATTAAA
>NW_020439024.1:21473-26673 GCF_000699045.2 Agrilus planipennis
TAATATTACGAAGAGGCAATATGGACACCAGCAAAAATCAAATCTTCATTATAAATAGCACAACAACAGAATAATTTGAAATCTTCATTCTCCATTTTTTCTTCTTTTATTAGTAATTGACTCTGTAGCTACTGGGGGAAATTAATAGAAAGTAAAAAATAAAATAAATAATTTAGCCTAAAAGGCATTAATTGAATTCATTCTTTGTGTTATATATATTGATATATTATGAGGGAAGTAAAAAGTTCCCTTTTTACGATCTCCGTTAAATCCTTAACAATTAAACGTAAATCAATTTGTCAGTCACGGATCGGTTAATGATCGCTTAAGTAAAATATACTATTAATTAGTAATTACACACTGTATATACACGTGTATCTCAGATTTTCGAATTGCATTCTAATAATGTAATAAGTAATTATCGAAACTGGAATGCAGCAATGTATGTTTTGTCCTTTGTTACTTTTTTAAGTAAATGTTCAAATGTTACCACATGACTTAATGGGTAACAGTGCTTACCCTAATGAAAAAATGAATTAATTTCCTACTTTCAGTCCATTAAGCACCTATCCATTCACACGGGTTTATCTCTCATTAAAAGGTCAAAAAATAAATTGAATCATGAAACGCAGTATCTAGATTACTTTTATTTCCATATAACCGAAATATATCATCAACACATTTACGACTAAATGTAGTATTTATTAATAGGAACAGCATACTTTGATTAGAAATTTACAGTGGAATAAGTCAGCCTAGACTAACTAACTACAGAGCATATGCAAAAGAAACGCATCTTGCATGGTTAGGATTAGCAATACTCGAATTCTGCTCGTCAACGATTAATCGAAAAAGATTGTTAAAGGTGTATGTTTGGAGCGAGGCGCTGTACGGGTGCGAAACATAGACGATGGGCGCGGCGGAAAAGAAAAGATTGGAAGCGTTGGAAATGTGATGTTACAGACGAATGATGAGGATACCGCGGATAGAGAAAGTTAGAAATGAAGAGGTATTAGAAAGAATAGGAGAACAGAGAACACAATACAAAATAGGCGAGATAGGTTGATAGGACACCTTCTCAGGCATGAAGGTCTAGTCAGAGACATATTAGAGGCAGAAACAGGAGTTAAGAGGAGTAAAGTTTGAACTAGATTAGATTACTGTTCGCAAGTAGTTAAGTTCTAGTTTTAGAGAAGGGCAAAGATTAGCTCAGGATAAGAAAAAGTGTAAGTGCGTGTCCAACCAACTGACTGACGACCTTATGATGATGATGATATATCACGAAAAATATTGGTTCTATATACGTAAATTTTGTATGAGGTCATTTTTATACAGATTAATTTAGCAAACTCTGATAGTACCAACCAAAAACAACGCGAAACCGATTTACAAGATATTTGAGAAAAATTGATTTTTGTGACCTTTGACCTAATGTAACTTCTGCAGCTGTCCAATTGGTTTTACAGACCTACTGAAATTATTTGTCACGCAAAAACAGATCTCGTTAGAAAATTTTCGATTGGATTTTGTTAGACACTTTTGTTAAGGCCTTAAAGCATTAGTTCACTTTCTTTAAATGTCAAATTCAATTGTATGATTATTTCTGATACTTAAACATCTAGAAACGGTAAATGCCCTTTGTATTCTATTTCTAGACACCTAAATTTAATTCTGCAGAATTTAGAGTTAAGTTAATTTAAAAAGGTATCAATGTCGTACTTCTTTGTGTCAAAAATCGTAAAAATATCATCCACGTAATGTACCCAAACTCTCTTTTATACATTTAGAATCTTTTTAAAATCTGTTTCCAACCTGCTCACAAATAAGTTCGCTGTAAATGGAAGTAAACTATTTCTCATGGCGGTGCCTTCATTTTGTTAATTAAATTTATTGTAGAATTGAAAAAATTGGTTGAATATGCAGAAGGAAATGAGTCGCTAGTATTCAGTAATTTTTTCTTCTTCAATGTTGTTATTAATTAGATGTGCTTCTAAATTTTTCGGAAAGATAAGTACTTACTCTAAGAAACAAGGAGCAAACTTTAAAAGAAATTAAACTTAAAAGTGCATACAAGTGAACAGATTGGAATGCACTTCAGTAAATACAATCTTTCCCGAAACAATAAATATGGAGGTTAATGTTAGTTTTGGCTAAAGATAAGTTGGAAAAGGGTAATTGTGCCTTTAGTAAAATGAAAATTAAAATAAGTAATAAACAATAATGAGAATACAAATGATCAAAGTAAGAAGTTCATTATTTACAATGAACAAATAGATATAATGCAATTAACCAACACTCAAATTAATTATTTTAACTTTAATTTAATGTTCAGAACTTATATCAATTTATTGTTGGAAACTACGGATAACATTGTATTTACATTAGTATTTGTTCACCTATACGTATACACTTAAACTTAGTGCAACTATTATAATTTTATATATTCTTGAAGATGTCGTAATAGACGAAACTAGTCGAAAATTAAGCCTGCAAAGGCTCGCTTTTGTCCACTCTTAAGTTTAGCCGCTTTAGTCTGATACTGGTGGCGGGTATTTCGAACTGATGATAGTTGCGAAACTCGTCAAAATTAACGGTTGAAGGCAGTTTTTGAACATTTCGTACAAAATACGTATTTTTAATATCAACTGAATCGTATACTTAGTGAAATTTGAAATTATTGTGTACAAAAACTTATAAAGGAAAACCGATTTCTCAAGTACCTCATAATTGACAGCTTATTCCACCACTTAACGTTAATTTTAATTGCTTTAAATAAAACTAATGAAATATAAAAGAGCAAAATATTTTATTTAACACAATATAAAGAAAAAATTACAACAATGAATTGCAACAAAATCTCACACTGTTAACCATCAACAAGCACGTTTCTGTGTATCGGTATACGGTACTTAATTAATTCATGGTGTAACAACAAATCTCATAGTGAATGATAAGCTTAAGATTTAATGATGATGGAGGGACGAAGAAGCAAGAAGGATGGTTCCATGACTGTGGCTTCCATGAACAATACCATGAGCTGAGGGTGCTACAAGGTGAGCTCCTAAATTGGTAGGTCCTACAACTGAACCATGATGGGTTGGGCCAACAAGGGTTGCTCCAAGGTCAACTGGTCCTACTACGGAAGCATGATGAGATGGTCCAACAAGGGTTGCTCCAAGGTCAACTGGTCCTACAACTGAAGCATGGTGAGATGGGCCAACAAGGGTAGCACCATGATTTACGGGTCCAGCAACAATACCATGGCTAGAGGGTCCTACAATTGTGGCGTGTCCATGACCATGAGCAAGAAGAGGAGCAGCAATTATACCATGGGCTTCATGATCGCCGTACCATTGACTTTCTAAAAGTCCTTCGCCGCGCCATTGACCGTCATCATGACCGTGGTGTCCCAAGAGGATACCAGCATTGGCAAATGTTGCCAAGCAAATTAAAGATACGACAATCTATAATACAATTATGTTATTTTTAATATATCTAAATGTTCAAATTTTTTCTTTTTAATACATGATATAATAGAACTATTTTAATAATTTAACGAGAAAATGTTTGTTTTAGTTTCAATCTATCGTTGCACATTACATGAACTAAATAGAAATAGATAGTATTTAATGCAGGTACTTACCATGAATTTCATTTTGTTGGTACTATAGGTGGTTAATCAATTATCTGATGTCTGTTGTCATTCGACTGTGATTTTTATATTTAATTTTGACCTTCGACCGGGACGAGATTACCACTTGCAATAGAGGGATAAGAAATTAGTTTTGAATTTGAAAGTCTAAACCTGTTCGACTTATCTACGCATCCATGATTTAATGTTTACTTATTAAAGCATTTCACTACATCTATTACGAAAACTTGTTTACTGGTTTATTCACATATACATTCATTTTTTAGTTATCAGTTATACGTTGGTATGTAAAGCTTGTCCACATTCACATGGTTTCTTTTTAAAAATGAAATGAAGTTTAATGTATGTATAATTACTCAATCAGAAATAAAGATAAACAAAATGACACTTCAAATAAAAATTTCATTTCGCTTATTCCTGCATGATTTAGTTGGAAAGGTTTTAGAAAATGATTCTCTATACGACTATACGTATCAAGGTTCAAAGTTGGTTGCAATAGTGTGTATTTTGCCTTATACAGCAGAACTTCTAAATATCGAACATTGAGGGAGACGCCAAAAACTTCGAATTTTCGACTTATGGAGGATTTTGATTCGACTTGTGTAGGTTAGGATTTGGTGTACTTACATTATCGGTAATTTTTAAAGGCGATAACTTAGTTTTCTTCGAACTGTAGACATAATAAGTTTTAAATTATCGAATTGCAAATGTTATAAAATAAAACATTGCTATGTTCGAGATCATCGTCATCATCATATAGTCGTCAGTCCTAAGATACAGAGGTTTAATTTGTATTTTCGAGTGGTAGACGAAAAATATGTACCAATATAGCTTGCAGGGACTCACTGATTATTTCGACTTCTAGAGGGTTGAGATCTCCAGTAGTGGAGGTTTTAGTGCTTGAATGAAAGGGAATAAAACGTTTTTTCGAGTTTTGGAGGTGTTCAGCNTCGTATACTTAGTGAAATTTGAAATTATTATGTAAAAAAACTTTTAAAGGAACACCGATTTCTCAAGTACCTCATAATTGACAGCTTATTACACCACTTAACGTTAATTTTAATTGCTTTAAATAAAACTAATGAAATATAAAAGAGCAAAATATTTTATTTAACACAATATAAAGAAAAAATTACAACAATGAATTGCAACAAAATCTCACACTGTTAACCATCAACAAGCACGTTTCTGTGTATCGGTATACGGTACTTAATTAATTCATGGTGTAACAACAAATCTCATAGTGAATGATAAGCTTAAGATTTAATGGTGATGGAGGGACGAAGAAGCAAGAAGGATGGTTCCATGACTGTGGCTTCCATGAACAATACCATGAACTGAGGGTGCGACAAGGTGAGCTCCTAAATTGGTAGGTCCTACAACTGAAGCATGATGGGATGGTCCAACAAGGGTTGCTCCAAGGTCAACTGGTCCTACTACGGATGCATGATGAGATGGTCCAACAAGGGTTGCTCCAAGGTCAACTGGTCCTACTACGGAAGCATGATGGGATGGTCCAACAAGGGTTGCTCCAAGGTCAACTGGTCC
>NW_020439024.1:27604-31640 GCF_000699045.2 Agrilus planipennis
AGGGAACAAAACATTTTTTCGAGTTTTGGAGATGTTCGACTTATCGAGGTTCGATTTAAGGAGATTTTACTGTATTTATAAAGAAAGCTATCATAAATGTAGTAAACCTTTTAGTACGTTTTGATGAGAAGTTTTCAGTGAAATTATTGCAACTACCTTCATTGCATTCGTTTGGTTGAAAAGTATGCTGTAATGCACTAATAATATTACGAAGAGGCAATATGGGTGTAATATCGAATTTTAGGCAGATATAGTCATTCGCTGGTATTTGCTGTTATTTAAATTTACGGCATAGCCTATATTACGAGACAGGGATGCAAATCAAGTTAATAATATTGAAATAAAACACAAGAAGGTTTTAACAATAAAAATATAATAAAACAAATCGACAATTGTTTCGGCCTATTCAGTCATTTTCAAGTGTACATAAATATGTTACATATTTCTGTGCTCTTGAAGATAGGTCGAAACAACTTTCGAGTTTTATTATATTTTTATTGTTGGAACAAATATGTTTCTTCACTTATACACCTACGATAGTATTAACAAATTAATAAATAATCCATGATAATTTATCCTGAATTCTTTGTTAGGTACCTTTACAGTACATGAAAGAAAAACATTCACCCAAATCATAAAATATGACCCACTATCTGATGAAGCTACCAAATCACACAAATTTTCATATTTACTATACTAAGTAGCCAATTCTCTAATTTCTAAAAATTGCAACAATTTCTAAAGTATTTGTACTAAGTAAAATCCTTAATGGCATTATGGTCTTTCACTCAATGACCAATATTTGTACGTTTTAATATGTTTTTATTGTTGGAACAAATATGTTTCTTCACTTATACACCTACAATAGTCTTAACAAATTAATAAATAATCCATGATTATTTATCCTGAATTCTTTGTTAGGTACCTTTGCAGTAGGTACCTGAAAGAAAAACATTCACCCAAAGCATAAAATATGACCCACTATCTGATGAAGCTACCAAATCACACAAATTTTCATATTTACTATACTAAGTAGCCAATTCTCTAATTTCTAAAAATTGCAACAATTTCTAAAGTATTTGTACTAAGTAAAATCCTTAATGGCATTATGGTCTTTCACTCAATGACCAATATTTGTACGTATAGATACTTAATTAGTACAAATGACTTTTAAGATCGCCTTCCAATTGCAAAATAATAATTAAGAAATCAAATCGCGTTTCCTGTTTTTAAATTACACATATAGAAACGTATAGATACTTAATTAGTACAAATGATTTTTAAGATCGCCTTCCAATTGCAAATACTAATTAAGAAATCAAATCGCGTTTCCTGTTTTTAAATTACACATATAGAAGCATGCATCACAGTTTTTAATTGGTGTTTCACTGGCCGTAGTCGAAATGCACAAACAAAGTCCTTCAAAAGTATAAATACACTGTTTGGTCTTCTCGAGTCTTTCACAATTGACATTAAAGACGTTTAAATTTCTTACAGCTTATTTCATCTCTTAATGTTAATTTTAATTGCTTTAAATTAAACTGATGAAATATAAAAGAGCAAAATATTTTATTTAACGGAATATGAAGAAAAAATTACAACAATGAATGAATTGCAACAAAATCTCACACTGTTAACCATCAATAACCACGTTTCTGTGTATCGATATACGAAATTTAGTTAATTCATGGTGTAACAGCAAATCTCATAGTGAATGATAAGCTTAAGATTTAATGATGATAGAGGGACGAAGAAGCAAGAAGGATGGTTCCATGACTGTGACTTCCATGAACAATACCATGAGCTGAGGGTGGTACAAGGTGAGCTCCTAAATGGGTAGGTCCTACAACTGAACCATGATGAGATGGACCAATTAGAGTTGCTCCATGCTCAATGGGTCCTACTACTGAACCATGATGGGAAGGTCCAACAAGGGTTGCTCCAAGGTCAACTGGTCCTACTACGGAAGCATGATGAGATGGTCCAACAAGGGTTGCTCCAAGGTCAACTGGTCCAACAACTGAAGCATGGTGAGATGGGCCAACAAGGGTAGCACCATGATTTACGGGTCCAGCAACAATACCGTGGCTAGAGGGTCCTACGATTGTAGCATGTCCATGACCATGAGCAAGAAGAGGAGCAGCAATTATACCATGAGTTTCATGATCGCCGTACCATTGACTTTCTAAAAGTNTAATAAGTTTTAAATTATCGAGTTATAAAAGGTATAAAATAAAACATTGCTATGTTCGGGATCATCGTCATCATAATAAAGTCGTCAGCCCTAAGATACAAAGGTTTAATTTGTATTTTCGATTTGTAGAGGGAAAACATGTCCCAAAATGGCTTGCAGGGACTCACTAATTGTTTTATCTACTAGAGGGTTGAGATTTCAAGTAATGGAGGCTTTAGTGCTTGAAGGGGAGGGAACAAAACATTTTTTCGAGTTTTGGAGATGTTCGACTTATCGAGGTTCGATTTAAGGAGATTTTACTGTATTTATAAAGAAAGCTATCATAAATGTAGTAAACCTTTTAGTACGTTTTGATGAGAAGTTTTCAGTGAAATTATTGCAACTACCTTCATTGCATTCGTTTGGTTGAAAAGTATGCTGTAATGCACTAATAATATTACGAAGAGGCAATATGGGTGTAATATCGAATTTTAGGCAGATATAGTCATTCGCTGGTATTTGCTGTTATTTAAATTTACGGCATAGCCTATATTACGAGACAGGGATGCAAATCAAGTTAATAATATTGAAATAAAACACAAGAAGGTTTTAACAATAAAAATATAATAAAACAAATCGACAATTGTTTCGACCTACTCAGTCATTTTCAAGAGTATTTTAAATATTTCTGTACTTATCGAGATAGGTGGAAGCGGTTGTTTTATTATATTTCTATTGTTGAAACATTCTTGTGTTTTATTGTNGTTAATCAATTATCTGATGTCTGTTGTAATTCGACTGTGATTTTTATATTTAATTTTGACCTTCGACCGAGACGAGATTACCACTTGCAATAGAGGGGTAATAAATTAGTTTTGAATTTGAAAGGCTAAACCTGTTTGACTTACCTTCGCATCCATGATTTAATGTTTACTTATTAATGCATTTCACTACATCTATTACTAAAACTTGTTTACGGGTTTATTCAAAGAAAGACGCTGGAAAAAACTCAATTTAAAAGGCTTTCACACATACATTCATTTTTTAGTTATCAGTTACACGTTGGTATGTAAAGCTTGTCCACATTCACATGGTTTCTTTTTAAAAATGAAATGAAGTTTAATGTATGTATAATTACTCAATCAGAAATAAAGATAAACAAAATGACACTTCAAATAAAAATTTCATTTCGCTTATTCCTGCATGATTTAGTTGGAAAGGTTTTAGAAAATGATTCCCTAAAGACTATACGTATTAAGGTTCAAAGTTGGTTGCAATAGTGTGTCTTTTTCCTTATACAGTAGAACCTCTAAAACTTGAACATTGAGGGAGACGCCAAAAATTTCGAGATTTAGAATTTTCGACTTATGGAGGATTTTGACTTACGCGGATTTTGATTCGACTTGTTTTCTAAGAAACAATGGTGTACTTACATTGTTGGCAAATCCTTAAAGTCGATAACTTTGAACTATAGACGTAATAAGTTTCAAATTTTACAGTTGTAAAGGTTGTAAAATAAAACAATGCTACAGTCCATTTCAATTTGTTAGAACTGTGACCTTGAAGAAATCTGCGCGAAGAGAGAAAGAATACACACCAGGCGTGAGCAAGACAGAAATAGTTGGAACAAGCTTGAACGAGCAGAGCTCTCGATGGGCGGTCTTAGGAGATCGACTAGAACTGTACAGTACTCGACGAAAATGTTTAGCAATTTCTTAAAACAAAAGTGTATATTAATCAACAATAGAAAACAAAGCAAAAGTTTTATAGGTGTGTAGAACGTTAAGTTAATTCACTTGTTATTATTTTTGGCTAAATATGCTTTTAAATAAAGCATATTCTTAAATTTTAACGAGGCAGTTT
>NW_020439024.1:33532-36903 GCF_000699045.2 Agrilus planipennis
ATAGAATTTATAAATTTTGCATTAGTTCCCATTGAAAATAAATGGAAATTTTTCCTATGTAAATATTAATGGAATTATTGTAAATGGAAACAATTATTTTTCCACTTATGTCAAATGGGTTTGAATGGAATTTACAAATTTTCCATTGATTCCCATTGAAGTTCAATGGAAATTTTTCTTACGGGGACCGAAGTGGAAAAGCAGAGTTTGCCAATTTTGATCATCCCAACTATCTCAGGGAGCTATGAGTTTTAAATATTTTTTATCTGATCACTTATAAATGTCGACTTTTTGATGAATTATAGTAACCATGTTGAGTTTTAACCTAGTACTTAAAAAAAATCCATTAAAAATGTTAAAATAATTTTAAAACACGTAAATTTTGGATCAAATAAACTTACTCTTCACTTTCGTAAGTAATAAGTAATGGTGCAAAATTAATCTCATAAATTTACTTAATTCTCCTGAGCAAGCCGAGAAGTCACGACGAAAACTTGAGGTTGAAAATAAATGACCAACATAAGAATTGTCCAGTGAAGCCCGTTTTAATCAAATACATCATATCTTTATATAATTAATTTGAACCAATACGGTAGTTACTGACGTAACTTTTTTATATTAGAATAAGTATGCAATATATTTTTCTTGAGATATAAAGTAGTAGTTGAACTCGTCCAAATGTGATGGATGATTATCGTTATCGATGCCATACATAACACTTACATTTTAAACGAGGCGAGTTACTTGGTTCCAGCTGAAACATGACAAAATGTTAGCAATTTTTATTAAACAATTTCCATTTAAACGACAAAATCCTGGATATCGGAAGTAGACGAGTTAGTCAGTTTCATCCTTTAAATATATGTTTTAATAGTCAGCTTATCCCAGAAAATTGTAGCACCAGAGAAGTTAGCCTCGCAAAATTTTATAGATATGTGATTTTATTAGAATTATACTGATGATAAACCACTGAATAATGGAGATATATATAGGGAAACTGTAGGGGTTATAAAATTAAGTGGTAGGAAGACAAGGATATTTTGGATGGAAAAAGGTGTAAAACAAGGATGTAAATTAAGTGCACAACTGTTTAATATATATATCATCATCATAGGGTCATCAGTCCTAAGACTGGTTGGACACGCACCTGCACTATTTCCTATACTGAGCTAATCTTCACATTTCCCTAAACTAAAGCAATCCATATCCTTAACTATACAAAAGTAGAAAATGTAAGTATTAGATAATAATGGATAAGTAATTTAGAGAAAGAGACCAGTAATGTAAGGGAAGGAAGGGTAGCGGTAGAAAGAAAATTTGGAACTTATCTTATGCTGTCAATGTTGCCTTAATAGCCACGAATCATGGTGCCTTGAAAGGTATGATGAGAGCGTTGGAAAGATACTTAAGAAAGAAATGTCAGAGTTAAATGTTAGTAAAACAAAGTGCATGGAATTTGGGGAAGTAAGAGGTAGAAAGGGGAAGGAACAAAAGATTAGTTGCATAGGGAAAGAGATAGGAAAAGTTAAAAAATATACATGCTTAGGTTATATAATGGGGGAGAATAACAATGACAAAATACATATACATACGCAACTGACGAAAGCAAACGCCTTGTTAGGAAATATATGGGGAGTAGGGCATAGATTATATAGGAACGATTAGATTAGAAAAAAGGGATGTTTAAAACGAGGGTTAGAAACATAGCTATGAGGTAGAGGTATGGGGGTGGAAGGAACAGAAACAGGTGGCAAACGTTTACAAGAAATACATAAAGTGGGTTTTGTGGTTGGACAGACATACATTGTACCAAAGGAATTACAATATGGGAAGATGGTAGAGGAAACCAGATAAAGGGTGAAAATATGGGATAAAATTAGAAAAACTTAGGGATGATGATATGAGAAAGGAATTATGGAGAAAAAGGATTTTAAATATTGGAACAAAAACCAGGTATAACAAAGAAAGAGATGGTACATTAAACGATTTAAAGTTGAATCAGTAACAATTGAATGAATGGGGTCGAATGGGGGTGTGTCGAGAAAATGATGAGGCTAAGATGCAATGAGATGTTAAGGGGAGAAGATGTAAGATGTGTTGATAAGTCGAGATATGAGGAATGTCTAAAGGCTTTTGTCTATGGGGGCATTGGCAAGTAGACTGTATGCTAGATTATTTGAATAGAATGAAGAACGTGGACGTACCAGCAAGGTTTAAAGTGGGAAATGAAAGTATAAAATGTAAGTATTGGATAAAAGAAGAAGAAATGATATGTAGGATATGTGGAAGGAGAGATGAAAGAATGATGCATGTGCTAGGAGGATGTGGAGAAAGTAAAGGTTTGGATGATTGTAAGGGGATATTAAGTGCCAGTGGCGATGGTCTGATCTTACTAAAAAATGTAATTAAAAGAAGCAAGGGTTTAGCTGAGGCGAATGAGAGTGGAAGGGGTGAAGAGATTTAAAACGTGATTGTGAAGAAAACCATTGTAGACAATTATGTGTCCTGCAAATGTGGCATAGGGGAATACAGCAGGGAAATTTGCATTTGTAGTATAGGATTATAAGTAAATATTGTTTTGCATGTTATATATTGTGTAGGATAAGTTTAGTTTTTTAGTTTACATCATCATCATCATAAGGTCATCAGTCCTAAGACTGGTTGGACACGTACCTCCACTCTTTCCTATCCTGAGCTAAACTTCGCATTTCCCTAAAACTAGAACAGCCCACATCCTATTTGTGAACAGTAATCTAATCTAGGTCTACCTCTACCCGTCCTAACTCCTGTTTCTGCCTCTAATATGTCTCTGACTAGACCTGTAGATACTTAATTATTACAAATGATTTTTAAGATCGCCTTCTAATTGCAAAATAATAATTTAGAAATCAAATCGCGTTTCCTGTTTTTAAATTACATACATAGAAACATGCATCGCAGTTTTTGATTAGTGTTTCACTTGCCGTAGTCGAATTACACAAACTCCTTCAAAAGTATAAGTAAACTGTTTGGCTTCCTCAAGTCCTTCACAATCGACATTAAAAACGTTTAAATTTCTTACCGCTTATTCCACCATTTAACGTTAATTTAATTGATTTAAATAATACTAATGAAATATAAAACAGTACAATATTTTATTTAACAGAATACGAAGAAAAAATTACAAGAATGAATTGCAACAAAATCTCACACTGTTAACCATCAATAAGCACGTTTCTGTGTATCGGTATACGGTATTTAATTAATTCATGGTGTAACAACAAATCTCATAGTGAATGATAAGCTTAAGATTTAATGATGATGGAGGGACGAAGAAGCAAGAAGGATGGTTCCATGACTGTGGCTTCCATGAACAATACCATGAGCTGAGG
>NW_020439024.1:40940-42751 GCF_000699045.2 Agrilus planipennis
GGGTCCTACAATTGTGGCGTGTCCATGACCATGAGCAAGAAGAGGAGCAGCAATTATACCATGGGCTTCATGATCGCCGTACCATTGACTTTCTAAAAGTCCTTCGCCGCGCCATTGACCGTCATCATGACCGTGGTGTCCCAAGAGGATACCAGCATTGGCAAATGTTGCCAAGCAAATTAAAGATACGACAATCTATAATACAATTATGTTATTTTTAATATATCTAAATGTTCAAATTTTTTCTTTTTAATACATGATATAATAGAACTATTTTAATAATTTAACGAGAAAATGTTTGTTTTAGTTTCAATCTTTCGTTGCACATTACATGAACTAAATAGAAATAGATAGTATTTAATGCAGGTACTTACCATGAATTTCATTTTGTTGGTACTATAGGTGGTTAATCAATTATCTGATGTCTGTTGTCATTCGACTGTGATTTTTATATTTAATGTTGACCTTCGACCGAGACGAGATTACCACTTGCAATAGAGGGGTAAGAAATTAGTTTTGAATTTGAAAGGTTAAACCTGTTCGACTTACCTACGCATCCAAGATTTAATATTGACTTATTAATGCATTTAATTACATCTATTACGACAACTTGTTTACGGGTTTATAGAAAAAAGAACGCTAGAAAAAACTCAGCTTAAAAGACATTCACATATACATTAATTATTTAGTTATCAGTTATACGTAGGTATGTATAACTTGTACACATTCACATAGTCTCTTTTTAAAAATCGAGTGAAGTTAAATATATGTATAATACTCCAATCAAAAGATAAACAAAATGACCATTCAAATAAAAATTTCATTTCGCTTAGTCCTGCATGATTTAGCCGAGAAGGTTTTAGAAAATCATTGTCTATACATTGCAATAGTGTATCTTTTTCCTTATATTTATAAAGAAAGCTATCAAAATATATAGTAATTGTTTTAGTACGTTTTGATGGGAAATTTTCCGTGAGAATATTGCAGCTACCTTCATTGCATTAGTTTAGTTAAAAGGTATGCTCTAATGCACTAATAATATTACGAATAAGGGGCAATTTTAGCCAAATATTGTAATTGCTGATATATGCTACTGTCTGAATTTACTACATGATTTATTTTACGTGACAGGGACGCAAATCAAATTAATAATATTGAAATAAAACACAAGAAAGTTTTAACAATAAAAGTATAATAAAACAAATCGACAATTGTTTCGACCTACTCAGTCATTTTCAAGAGTATTTTAAATATTTCTGTACTTATCGAGATAGGTGGAAGCAGTTGTTTTATTATATTTCTATTGTTGAAACATTCTTGTGTTTTATTTTAATGTTAAACATGTTTCTTCTCAATTACACTTAAGATAACCTTAACAAATTAAGAACACTCCATGATTCTTTGTTAGGTACCTTTACAATACCTAAAGTTGATGGAATTATCATATCACACATTTTTTTGGATTTATTGTACTAAGTAGCCAAATCTCGAGCCTTGAATGTTTCTAAAAATTGTATCAACTACTAGAGTATGTGTAATAACCAAAGTCATTAATGGCATTATGTTCTTTCATTCAATGACCAATATTTGTACTTAATTAGTACAAGTGACGTTTAAGATCGCCTTCTAATTGCATAATGACAATTAAAAACAGCATTCACTGAAGCTACTAAAGTAGTACGTAGTTTACCTATCTATTGCCGGAAGTCAAATCGCGTTTCCTGTTTAGATTGCATACATAGAAACATGCATCGCAGTTTTTCATTGGTGTTTAACTGGCCGTAGTCAAAATGCACAGATTAAGTCCTTCA
>NW_020439024.1:46664-55365 GCF_000699045.2 Agrilus planipennis
GGGTCCTACAATTGTGGCGTGTCCATGACCATGAGCAAGAAGAGGAGCAGCAATTATACCATGGGCTTCATGATCGCCGTACCATTGACTTTCTAAAAGTCCTTCGCCGCGCCATTGACCGTCATCATGACCGTGGTGTCCCAAGAGGATACCAGCATTGGCAAATGTTGCCAAGCAAATTAAAGATACGACAATCTATAATACAATTATGTTATTTTTAATATATCTAAATGTTCAAATTTTTTCTTTTTAATACATGATATAATAGAACTATTTTAATAATTTAACGAGAAAATGTTTGTTTTAGTTTCAATCTTTCGTTGCACATTACATGAACTAAATAGAAATAGATAGTATTTAATGCAGGTACTTACCATGAATTTCATTTTGTTGGTACTATAGGTGGTTAATCAATTATCTGATGTCTGTTGTCATTCGACTGTGATTTTTATATTTAATGTTGACCTTCGACCGAGACGAGATTACCACTTGCAATAGAGGGGTAAGAAATTAGTTTTGAATTTGAAAGGTTAAACCTGTTCGACTTACCTACGCATCCAAGATTTAATATTGACTTATTAATGCATTTAATTACATCTATTACGACAACTTGTTTACGGGTTTATAGAAAAAAGAACGCTAGAAAAAACTCAGCTTAAAAGACATTCACATATACATTAATTATTTAGTTATCTGTTGTAATTCGACTGTGATTTTTATATTTAAATTTGACCTTCGACCGAGACGAGATTACCACTTGCAATAGAGGGGTAAGAAATTAGTTTTGAATTTGAAAGGTTAAACCTGTTCGAGTTACCTACGCATCCAAGATTTAATATTGACTTATTAATGCATTTAATTACATCTATTACGACAACTTGTTTACGGGTTTATAGGAAAAAGAACGCTGGAAAAAACTCAGTTTAAAAGACATTCACATATACATTAATTATTTAGTTATCAGTTATACGTAGGTATGTATAACTTGTACACATTCACATAGTCTCTTTTTAAAAATCGAGTGAAGTTAAATATATGTATAATAGCCCAATCAAAAGATAAACAAAATGACCATTCAAATAAAAATTTCATTTCGCTTAGTCCTGCATGATTTAGCCGAGAAGGTTTTAGAAAATCATTTTCTATACATTTCAATAGTGTATCTTTTTCCTTATATTTATAAAGAAAGCTATCAAAATATGTAGTAATTGTTTTAGTACGTTTTGATGGGAAATTTTCCGTGAGAATATTGCAGCTACCTTCATTGCATTAGTTTAGTTAAAAGGTATGCTCTAATGCACTAATAATATTACGAATAAGGGGCAATTTTAGCCAAATATTGTAATTGCTGATATATGCTACTGTTTGAATTTACTACATGATTTATTTTGCGTGACAGGGACGCAAATCAAATTAATAATATTGAAATAAAACACTAGAAAGTTTTAACAATAAAAGTATAATAAAACAAATCGACAATTGTTTCGACCTACTCAGTCATTTTCAAGAGTATTTTAAATATTTCTGTACTTATCGAGATAGGTGGAAGCAGTTGTTTTATTATATTTCTATTGTTGAAACATTCTTGTGTTTTATTGTAATGTTAAACATGTTTCTTCTTAATTACACCTAAGATAACCTTAACAAATTAAGAACACTCCAAGATTCTTTGTTAGGTACCTTTACAATACCTAAAGTTGATGGAATTATCATATCACACATTTTTTTGGATTTATTGTACTAAGTAGCCAAATCTCGAGCCTTGAATGTTTCTAAAAATTGTATCAACTACTAGAGTATGTGTAATAACCAAAGTCATTAATGGCATTATGTTCTTTCATTCAATGACCAATATTTGTACTTAATTAGTACAAGTGACGTTTAAGATCGCCTTCTAATTGCATAATGACAATTAAAAACATTAGCATTCACTGAAGCTACTATAGTAGTACGTAGTTTACCTATCTATTGCCGGAAGTCAAATCGCGTTTCCTGTTTAGATTGCATACATAGAAACATGCATCGCAGTTTTTCATTGGTGGTTAACTAGCCGTAGTCAAAATGCACAGGTAAAGTCCTTCAGAAGTACAGATAAACCATTTGGTTTTTTTTTTCTTTTCAATTAATGGCTTACTTGACGCGATTATTGGGCTTTTGTGAATTCAATTGTTGGTATTCGATCCGTGTAAGGCCCCGTCGAAATAGATTGTGAAAATCATATTTGTATGTATTTTTCTCCTAAAATAGAAATCTGCAATAAAAAATTGGTATTTTCTTAAAATTAAAAAAGCTGTTGACGTCCCAGGGCCGTATCAAGGACTAGAAAAAATGCAACTAACTATTTTTTTCAACTATAGGTACCTGTCAATTTCTTAGTGATATCACTTATAATAGTATTCATCGTAATTTGAAAATCAATTAACAATATGTTATCAAAGCACATTTCAGTTAGTAATATATCGTTTGGAAATACACTGATTCACATTTCACTGAAATACCGTAGAAGGAATTTAATTGTGGATACAATAAATTATTTTAGGTAGGTATGTTTAGTAAACAATAACGCAATCAGATCACAAGCTTGTATACATACAAACGTAATAATCTAAAAAATAAATGCAAATTAATTCCAAAAAATTTAATTTTGATTCTACAAAGCCTTGCCAGAGGTTAATATGGTTACATATGTAGTCACGCAACAATGTTTCACATGGTTTGATTACCTCCAATTTATTGTAGATTTTAAAAACAAAATCTGTTATTTAAGGTAAAAGCCTAAGTTATATAGGTAGTTTAAAAAAGTTCACGTTTCTATTTCATACGATACACTTTGGTCAATACTTGTATCTTGACATGCTCCCTTGCTTGCAATCAAATACTGATGTTACAAAAGCACCAGCAAGGTTTTAAAGTACCCCTTGATAACGTAACAATCGACTTACAAAATTATCTATCTGAATATTTTTCGTAATTTTTATTTATTTAAGCATTCAACTTATAATTGCATATGCGCTGGTATGCTAAATGTTAAAACTTGTGTAATCCAGTAATGCGAATTAAACCAGGAACAAGATTAATAAATAGTTGTTGCTTGCCTTTTGAATAATATCATATGTCCACAAACACAAACCTTGCAGTACAGTGGCTATTTGGTTAGTATTTTAACCATTCTTTAAAAATATTATCCGATAATGAACTCTATACCTACTCTGTAGTACTCCACATTTAGAACACGATAGCATAAATCATGCAATAACCATCGTAAATAACAGTTTATTTAAAAACGAGTAAATAATTTTCTAATGCTTTATTTATCAAAAAGAAAAAAATAACAAATTAAAATAAATACTGTATCCGGCGTGCATTCATTAGATTGTTAAATACAACCGTTATAACTGAAACGTAGTTTCGAGCAGGTATTCTGCATTATAACAGCAGTTTTTCGAACAAGCAAGTATATTCTTTTAACCCCTAATGATCGCAATCGTCATCGGCATGTGAAGTGATGTAGGAAGAGTGGGAAACAGTTGGAGCAAGAAGCAATGTGCTGTGGGCATTGGCTTCATGAGTCCAACTGTGAGACAAAGGTGCTACCAAGTGAGCACTGTGGTGGATCAATCCGTGATGAGACGGTGCAATAAGTGTGGCTCCATGGTGCGCAGATCCAACAAGAGATGCGTGATGGGATGGTCCAACAAGGGTTGCTCCATGATGAGCGGGTCCTACTACTGAAGCGTGGTGAGTTGGGCCAACAAGGGTTGCTCCATGATCAATTGGTCCTACAACAGAAGCATGGTGGGATGGTCCAACAAGTGTTGCTCCATGATGAGCAGGTCCAACAACGGAAGCGTGGTGGGATGGTCCAACCAGGGTTGCTCCATGGAGAGCGGGTCCAACGACTGAAGCGTGGTGTGTTGGTCCAACAAGGGTTGCTCCATGATCAATTGGTCCTACTACAGATGCATGATGAGAGGGTCCAACCAGAGTTGCTCCATGCTCAATTGGTCCAACTACAGAAGCGTGATGGGATGGTCCAACAAGGGTTGCACCATGGTCAACTGGTCCGACTAGGGAGGCGTGGTGAGATGGTCCAACGAGTGTAGCACCGTGGCTCACAGGTCCAGCAAGCACACCATGGCTAGATGGTCCCACAATTGTGTTATGTCCATGACCGTGGGCAAGAAGAGGAGCAGCTATTATACCATGATCTTCATGATCACCGTGATATTGGCTTTCCCAAAGTCCTTCTCCATGCCATTGGCCGTCATCATGACCATGGTGTCCCAAGAGAACACCAGCATTAGCAAAAGTTGCTAAACAAACTACGGCAATCTACAATATAAGATTAAAAGGCATATAGAATATTGTATCACTAAAGTGAAATCCACTGAACAAAAAGATCTGCTAATACGTACAAATCTTGTGGTTCTTGCTCTTTTGCTGTTTTTAAAGCAATTTTGTTTATTTATACTTATAGCAACTATTTCTCTTCACTAATATTGAAAACTGATTATATCAGGTATTGTTTTAATGAACCTTAAAATTTATAAATATCTTACCAAAAATTTCATTTTGGGAGTTGTTGGTGTCACTAATAAAGATCCACTGATAACTAAGAACGCTTTACTATACTATTTATATGTTTAATGTTGACCTTCCACACGAGTGAAATCATCACCTCCCAGCGATAAAAATTCAGTCTTTATTTTGAAACTTCACTTTCTCCTTATCAAACATACCTAGATATTTGTCGACAAACTAGCTCAGTTTTTAATTCATCAATAAGTATTTTTGAAATACTTCCGCTTTAAAGACATAATTGTTGTCAGTGTAATTTATCATATTAGGGTTTGTAATAGCCTTGTTCGGCGATCTTTGTCGGCGAAAATTAAATCACAGTATGTTTTATTTCTAAAAAAAAATCCTTCCAGAAACTATCTTTGGCAGGATAAAATATCTACGAAACTGTCAATGTGATTTACTACTGCTGTTTAACTATTTTTTTAAACAAATAATAGAGATGAAAAATAACTTCTCTCTTTTCCGAACCCAAACAATTGTATAAACTCTATTTTTCTAAATCTTTGACAACATCCAAAGATTACGAAATCTAGACAAAAAGCAAAAGTTCTTTCCGGCTTTTAACTGAACTTAACTGACGGAAAGTTCTTAAAAAAGTTTTAGTCCTGATAACTCCACTGAAGCACTAAATATTACAAGTGAATTAAAGACACCATCCCCAAAGCCCAAACATAGATCTTCATGAAAATTATATCCAACATTAGTTGTTCTTTAATCTTAAAGTTCTAGTTTAACAGTAACAGTCAAGAAATTGATGTTTTAAAGTAATTGTTCAATTGCATGTAAATGCTTTTACTAAAATTAATAATAAAAAGAACATTAACAAATAAATGGTGCAAATAAGAGGTTAGGGCTGTAGCCAGGCTCAAAAAAAAATCAAATCAAGCTAAAGTCATTATTTTACGTTTATATTTGCATACCGGGCGATGTCTTCGTTAATTTTGTTTGTAGTGGGCATTGCATATGTAAAAATAGGCCCGTTGAAACCGTAACTTCCTATTTACACACATCTCGTAGGATTTTCAGTAACTAAAGCTACTTAAGAATGCAGCAGCGCTAAAACCAACCCGAAATCAGCGTTACATATGTTCGAAGTTGCTACATTAATGTTATCACTATTTATTGGTACAGTAGCATTAGTCTACACACACATAATTCAGAAATTACAGGTAAAAAATCCGAAATCCTCAGTAAGCTCAGTCTAGCGACTAGGGTAGGCACAATATTTCCCCTGGCAGATTTAGGCTGCCCTAGTGAACCTAAAAAAAGTTAAAACAATTCCAAGGGCAGGGGCATAAGTACCGATGGCTATAACCTTTTACCCAAATCCCCTTATCTTGTTATCAAAAGATGACTATGCCCCTTTTGTTCTTATTATGTCTCTCACAATTGAAACATTTCAACGATTTATTTATGTATATGTTATCGGAAATGTATGAAATCCGTCATTGTATATAATTCCTAGGAAATTAATATAATTCCTAAATCGCCCGGAAATGTATAAAATAAATTACATTATACATATTTCCCAGGAAATCTATACATTTCCTAAATAGCAATTGGAAAGATATTACAGGTAATACTAAATAGACAATAATACGCCAGGCTGTTTGGAGATGTACCTATATGTATGCATTGATGACGTCATTGTTTGGTTAGGGACATTTATGACAGACTGTAGTTTCTTTAATGCCCCGGGACGAGCTGATATGTTAGATGTTAGAAAAATGTCAGTAGCTTATCTTTGTTTCAGCAAACATGATGACCTTAAATTTTTAGTATGTCATAGAGGTGATAATGCTGATCATTTTCATATGTATATGTTGGGCGTTGAGATCATAATGAAGCATACTTTTCGAAGACATTATTCCAACATATCAGTTCGCTTCCGGCGGGCAGGGACATTAAACAACCTCCAGTCTGTCATAAATCTATCTAATCACCACACAATAATGTCACTAATGTATATACATCCCCAAACCTAACCCAACCAAACCATAACGTCATCAATGCATATACATCAGACGATCGCACTAGAACCATGTTCAGATAACTCTGATTCTCAGTTTACTAACGTGTTTTATTCATTTTATTCACAGAAAGCATTAGTTTATACATTTCCTAGTAAATATCGGAATTTCACACAATTCCTAGGACACGCATACATTTCCCAGGATATGTGTGTATTAAAAAATCTTTGAAACAATATTTTATACATTTCCTAAATAGGCTCGGAATTGTATANAAGGTATATAGAATATTGTATCACTAAAGTGAAATCCACTGAACAAAAAGATCTGCTAATACGTACAAATCTTGTGGTTCTTGCTCTTTTGCTGTTTTTAAAGCAATTTTGTTTATTTATACTTATAGCAACTATTTCTCTTCACTAATATTGAAAACTGATTATATCAGGTATTGTTTTAATGAACCTTAAAATTTATAAATATCTTACCAAAAATTTCATTTTGGAAGTTGTATGTGTCACTGATGCAGATCCACTAATAACTAAGGACGCTTCACTTTACTATTTATATGTTTACTGTTGACCTTCGACACGAGCGTGATCATCACCTCCCAGCGATAAAAAATTGAGTCTTTATTTTGGAACTTCACTTTCTCCTTATCAAACATGCCTAGGCACTCGCCGACAAACCAACTCAGTTAATTATTATCATTTCCACTATAGCTATCTTAAATACTATAAGATGGTTTGTACAAGCGATAAAATAAAAGAAAACTTAAAAATTTGTACATAAGATTTACCTGAAATTAACTAAACAGTTAGTAATATGACATTTTCTAAATGAAGGACTAGAAAGGGTGGCTCTTTTGTGTTTTAATAGCATTAGACAAGAGAGGAAAAATCGTTCCTGAAACTATCTTTGGCGAGATCAAATATCTATGAAAATGTTTTTTAGCTATTTTTTATACAAATAATAGATGAAAAATAACTTCTCTCTTTTCCGAATACAAAAAATTGAATGATTCTAAAACAAACTCTATTTTTCTGAATGTTTGACTTCACAGTACCTGAAAGGAAAACATTCAACCAAACCATAAAATATGACCCATTATCTGATGGTAATAAATTCATCACACATTTTTTTAGATTTGCTGTAGGAAAAGCCAAATCTAATATGTAAAGTCCTAAGGGCTTTATGTTCTTTTATTCAATAACCAATATTTTTGTACATAATTAGTACAAGTGACGTTTAAGATCGCCTTCTAATTGCATAATGACAATTACAAACATTACCATTTACTGAAGCAACTAAAGTAGTACGTAGTTACCTATCTATTGCCGGAAGTCAAAACGCGTTTCCTGTTTTTAAATTGCATACATAGAAACATGCATCGCAGTTTTTGATTAGTGTTTCTCTTGTCTTAGTCGAAATGCACAAATAAAGTGGTTCAAAATTATAGATAAACTATTTAGTATTTTTTAAGCAAAAAATAAAGATGAAAAATAACTTTTCTCTGTGCCGAACCCAAACAATTGTATGATTCTAAAACAAACTCTATTTTGCGAATGTTTGAAAACATCCAAAGATTGCGAAATATGGGATAAAGCTATTTCCAACTTCTAACTGAACTTAACTGACCGAGAGTTCTTCAAAAAGTTTTACTATTGACAAAAGCTCCACTGATCCACTTAACAATACAAGCGATTAAAAGGGATCATCTCCAAAGCCCACGCATAGATCATCATAAAAATTATACCTAACATCATTTGTTCTTTAATCTGAATATTATTTTAGTTATTAACTATCTTCAGTGAAGTTATTATTATTCGATATTCCTTCATTATATTCATATAGGTAGCTTAGAATAGTTTTCTAATTACATTTATAATTAAAAAATGTAGGTAGAGCACTTAGACCGAAAATGTAAAAGAAAAAATGCCACTAATATTATCCAGCTGTTTTTGATTGCTCAATAATATAATTTACAGAAAATAATGGATATTGATCGTAATGTGAAAGTAAATTAACAATAAGTTATCAAAACACATTTCCGTTAGTCACGTATTATTGAGGAACACTTTGATTCATCTTTCACTGAAGGGCCGTGAAATGGAATTCAATCGTAATTTTTATTAAGCATAGGCACCTTAATA
>NW_020439024.1:55813-101297 GCF_000699045.2 Agrilus planipennis
GTCCACCACGTGTGTTTGAATTGTAAATTGTATATTTACTCATTTTATTTATCTGATTTTAACTATTTATTATTTTATTTATATTGTACTTGCTTTTCAAATCGAAAATGAATAATTATTTCATTGAAGACTTTACAGCTCTTTATCTCAGTTAATTTGACTAGCTGCATAATAGGATAATGCATTTTGCAACAAGTATTGGTACTTCATTTATTAAAATAAAATACATGTTAAAAAAAATATTGTGCTAAAATGTACCCATTAATACTGCATTTTAACTGCAGTTTTACAAACTGGAGAGGTAATTGTACTATCCACTAATAATCGCAAAGATCATTTGTATGAGCTATGATCGCGGAGGAGCGAAAAAGTGTTAGTGCAAGGACTGTACTGTGGATATTGATCCCACGAGTCCAACTGTGAGACAAATGCACCACCAAGTGAACATTGTTGTGGATCAATGCGTAATAAGAGGGTACAATTAGTGTTGCTACGTAACGAGCAAGTCCGATTATAGATGCATATTGAGATGACCCAACAAGGTGTGCTCCATAATTAGTAGGGCCAACAACTGAAGCATGTTGAGATTGCCCAACAAGAGTTACTCCATAGTTAGTAAGTCCAACATGTTGAGTTGGTCAAATAAGGGTAGCACCACGGTCAACTGGTCCAGTAACTAAGGTAGCATGAGATGTTCCAACAAGTGTAGCACCATGATTCAAGAGTCCAGCAAGAACACCATGGATCGATGGTCCATGCAAAATGCTTAAACGAGGCGAGCATTAATTCATTATTCAACTTCCCAACCAAAGCGAGGCGGTCTGTATCCAAAAACTCTAACCAGCGTATATCGTGGCAGATACACAACCTCAAGCTACCCCTACAGAAAAGAAGATGGACGACAGACTAGCACACGCAACAACCCGGTCGTCGAGTATGTTTTACAGGTTACATCAGAACGAGTTAATCAAGATCATTCAGGGGTGTCTCGTGTGAACACACGGTACATCAATATAACAATTTTAAAAACTATAAGTGATTCATTTGTGCTAGCATAAGAGAATCGCTAAATGCAGAATCGTGTCCAACATTATTATAAAACCGGTTCCTATCAAAACCACAATTTTCGCTAGTCATTAAACGACTACAGTAAATGTGCCATGAATTGGATACTATGGCACAATGGAAAACCCTCAATCACAATATGAAAGCGTTAAATAAATTCTCGTTTACAAAGCTATGGTTTCAGTTGTAAAAGCACAAGCAAAGCTTTAAAGTATCTTATGATAACGTAACAATCGACATAAAATTATCTATCTAAACATTTTTCGCAATTTATTTGAACATTTTTATTGTAATCGCATTTACGCTAATATGCTGAATGTAGGATAGAACTTGTATAATCCAGTAATGCGAATTATTCCAGGAACAAGATTAATAAATAGTTCTTGCGTGCCTTTTGAGTAATATCATATGTCCACAAACACAAACCTTTTAATGCAGTGGCTATTTGGGTAGTATTTAAACCATTCTTACTTTAAAAATATTATCGGATAATGAACTCTACCTACTCTGTAAGACTCCACATTTAGAACAGGATAGCAGAAATGAGCGCCATTTCTTGCATACTGCATGCAATAACCATCGTACATAACAGTTTATTTAAAAAGGAGTAAATAATTTTCTAATGCTTTATTTATCAAAAATAAAAGAAAAACAAATTAAAATAAATACTGTATCCGGCGTGCATTCATTAGATTGTTAAATACAACCGTTATAACTGAAACGTAGTTTCGAGCAGGTATTCTGCATTATAACAGCAGTTTTTCGAACAAGCAAGTATATTCTTTTAACCCCTAATGATCGCAATCGTCATCGGCATGTGAAGTGATGTAGGAAGAGTGGGAAACAGTTGGAGCAAGAAGCAATGTGCTGTGGGCATTGGCTTCATGAGTCCAACTGTGAGACAAAGGTGCTACCAAGTGAGCACTGTGGTGGATCAATCCGTGATGAGACGGTGCNTAGCAAGGGTTGCCAAACAGGCTACGACAATCTGGATAACAAGATTAAAGTAGAAAATTGTATCAATGAAGAATACACAACTGAACAATGGGAAAAGTTTGAAAGGCTGTGAATGAAAACAATGCAATTCTTGTTCTATTGAGATTTTTAAAAAATATTAATTAGATCGATTTATACACAATGCTCAATTACAAGTATACATACAGCCTAAAAAGGAAACAAGAAATCAATTCCGAAAAATGTAATTATTAAGCTTCAACACATCCCCAGAACAACGTATGTCATTGATATCCTAAGATAACTTACAATCGCATACAGACCCAACCGTCTCTTCGTTTGATAATAGTTCCATAGTTTAGTTAGCTTTAGTTTATTGTGAACTTATAAAACGGTATATTATTATATAAAGGTAAGAGCACAAAGTAAGTCAACTAATACTTAATCATACTCATACTCCTGAAGATGTTTTTTGAGAGCGAAATGTACATTGAGCAATGGCATATTTTCATCTGAAATCCCTAAAGGGGCGGAATTTCATAATTCAATGAAAATTTTTAACTGTGAACGTTGCTATGTCCACCATGTGGTTTTTAATTGTTATTATTTCCTGATTTTAACTATTTATTCTTATTTATTATTTTATTTATATCATACGTGTTTTATTAATGCCAATTAGTTATAACATGTGCTTTTTTTCGATACAAGCAACTGTTTGTCTTATATACTGTATTAACCCCTAAACCTATCCTTGAGAAAACCTTAAGACCTAGGCAAAACGTTGGATTTCGTTTAATAATAAATAAAATCTGATTTAAACATATTCATAAAGGAATGTCTGTATTTTCGGGGATTCCTAAAAACTATAGAAGTGTCTCCTAACACAGCCCTCTAATTAACTTAAAAACTTACGAAAAGAGAGGTTGAAAATATAAATATCGCATTGGGCATATTTTCTTTACGTCGAACTGTACGTTGAAAAATTAATTTTGGTTTCCGTATTTATAGTTTAAATTGGACGATATGGTGACAAGGTGGGCTCTAGCAAACGCGAATTAAAAACCCTCAATCAACTTTCTAACATTATAACAGAGCTTTCGACAAATTCTAGCTTCTAGAGCTATACTTTACAGTAGTTTTTGATAACATAAATATTGACTTTAACAGTCCTTTCTTGAAAATTTCATTTGCTTTACTACAGTAAAATTGTAGTTGCTTTTCAAATCGGAAATGAATTATAATTTCGTTGAAGACATTACAGCTCTTTATCTCAATTAATTTGACTAGCTGCATAATAGAATAATAACAATAACATGTTCATTTTGCAATAAGTATTGGTACTTTATTTATTAAAATAATATACATGTTAAAACAAATATTGTGCTAACATGTATCCATTCATTCAGAATGGGTGGCTCTTTGGTGTTTTAGTAGTATTAGACAAGAGAGGGAAAACCCTTCCTGAAACTATCTTTGGCAGGATCAAATATCTTTGAAAATGTTTTTTAGCTATTTTTTATACAAATAATAGATGAAAAATAACTTCTCTCTTTTCCGAACTCAAACAATTGTAAGATTCTAAAACAAACTCTAATTTTCTAAGTGACGTCGCCTTCTAATTGCATAATGACAATTACAAACATTACCATTTACTGAAGCAACACATTCACCCAAACCATAAAATATGACCCATTATTTGAAGAAGTTATCATATCATAAATTTTTTTAGATTTACTGTACTAAGTAGCCAAATCTCTAATTTCTAATTTCTAAAAATTGCAACAACATCTAAAGCATGTGTAATAAGGAAAGTCCTTAATCGTATCGTGTTCTTTCATTCAATGACCAATATTTGTACTTAATTAGTATAAGTGACGTTTAAGATCGCCTTCTAATTGCATAACAATAATTAAAAACGTTAGCATTCACTGAAGCAACTAAAATAGTACGTGGTTTACCTATCTGTTGCCGGAAGTCAAATCGCGTTTCCTGTTTTTAGATTACATACATAGAAACATGGACCGCAGTTTTTGATTGGTGTTTCACTGGCCTTAGTCGAAATACACAAATAAAGTCCTTCAAAGGGATAGATAAAGTGTTTGGTTTTTTTTAAGTAAATAATAGAGATCAAAAGTAGCTTCTCTCTTTGCCGAACCCAAACAATTGTATGATTCTAAAACAAACTCTATTTTTCTGAATGTTTGACAACATCCGAAGATTGCCAAATCTAGGAAAAATACAAGTTATTTCCAATTTCTAACTGAACTTAACTGACCGAGGGTTTTACTCTTGACAAAAGCTCCACTGATCCACTTAACAATACAAGCGATTAAAAGAGATCATCTCCAAAGCACATGCATTAATCTGAATATAATTTTAGTTATTAACTATCTTCAGTGGAGTTATTATTATTCGATATTCCTTCATTATATTCATATAGGTAGCTTAGAATAGTTTTCTAATTACATTTATAATTAAAAAATGTAGGTAGAGCACTTAGACCGAAAATATAAAAGAAAAAATGCCACTAATATTATTCAGCTGTTTTCGATTGCTCAATAATATAATTTACAGAAAATAATGGATATTGATCGTAATGTGAAAGTAAATTAACAATAAGTTATCGAAACACATTTCCGTTAGTCACGTATTATTGAGGAACACTTTGATTCATCTTTCACTGAAGGGCCGTGAAATGGAATTCAATCGTAATTTTTATTAAGCATAGGCACCTTAATAAACAAANATAAGTTATCAAAACACATTTCCGTTAGTCACGTATTATTGAGGAACACTTTGATTCATCTTTCACTGAAGGGCCGTGAAATGGAATTCAATCGTAATTTTTATTAAGCATAGGCACCTTAATATACAGAAACGCAATTAGATCGCACACAGCTTTATACACAATACCCAATTAAAGGTGTTCATATAACTTGAAAAAGAAACAAGAAATTAATTCCGAAAACTGTAATTATTAAGCTTCAACACATCCCCGGAACAACGTCTTTCATTGATATCCTAAGATGACTTACAATCACATACAGACCCAACGATTTCTTCGTTCGATACTAGTTCCATAGTTTAGTTAGCTCCAGTGTATTACGAACTTATAAAACATGGTTCATTATAATATTAAGGTAAGAACATCATACTCTATTCCTGAAGATGCTTTGAGAGAGCGAAATGTACATTGAGCAATGGCATATTTTCATATGAAATGTCTAAAGGGGCAGAATTGTAAGGGCAACAGATATTTGCTGATGCGACTAATTTCATAAGTGAAAGTAGTGTGAACGTTGATATGTCCACCATGTAGTTTTTAATTGTAAATTGTATATTTACTCGTTTTATTTATATGATTATCTGATTTCAACTATTTATTCTTATTTATTATTTTATTTATACTCTACTTGCTTTTCAATTCGAAAATGAATAATTATTTCGTTGAAGACATTATAGATCTTTATCTCAGTTTAAATAAAATACATATTAAAAGAAATATTGTGCTAACATGTATCCATTAACACTGCATTGTAACAGCAGTTTTTTAAACTGGGAAAGGAATTAACCCCTAAGAATCGCAAAGATTATCTGCATGAACTATGATCGCGGAGTAGCGAGAAAGAGTTAGTGCGAGGAGTGTACTGTGGGTATTGATCCCATGAGTCCAACTGTGAGACAAAGGTGCCACCAAGTCAACATTGTTGTGGATCAATGAGTAATTAGTGGGTACAATTAGTGTTGCTCAGTAACGAGCAAGTCCGATTACAGGTGCATGTTGAGATGACCCAACAAGGTGTGCCCCATAATTAGTAGGTCCAACAACTGAAGCATGTTGAGATTGTTCAACAAGGGTTGCTCCATAGTTAGTAGGTCCAATAACTAAAGCATATTGAGTTGGTCCAATAGTAGTTGCACCATGGTCAAAAGGTCCTACTGCAGGAGCATGATAAGATAGTCGAAGGAGAGATGCTCCATGTTCAACTGGTCCAATAACAGAAGCAACATGAGATGTTCCAACAAGAATAGCACCATGATTAACTGATCCAGCAAAAACACCATTTCTCGATGGTCCATACAAACGAGGCGAACATTCATTCATAATTCAACTTTCCAGCCAAAGCAAAGCAGTATTTATCCAGAAACTCAAACCAGCGTATATCGTGGGAGATAAACAACACACTCAAGCTACCCCTGCAAAGAAGAAGATGGACGACATGCTAACGGGCTTCTGAACATCATTCATTACTGAAAGGAGGGTCCCGTGGGAACACACGGTATAGCAATATAACAATTTAAAAAACTATAAGGGATTCATTTGTGCCAGCATAAGAAAATCGCTAAATGCAGAATTGTGTCCAACGATATTATATAAAACCATTCTATTTAGAACCACAATTCTCGCTAGTCATTAGACGACTACAGTACAATTTTACAATAATCACATCTAATAAATATGTCATTGATTGGATGCTATAGCAAAATAGATAACCCTCAATCAACTTTTCGAGATATTACAATTGCTTTCACAATATCAAATGAACTCTGCCTACTCTGTAGGACTCCACATTTAAAACACGATAGCAGAAATGAGCGCCATTTCTTGCATACTGCATGCAATAACCATCGTAAATAACAGTTTATTTAAAAACGAGTAAATAATTTTCTAATGCTTTATTTATCAAAAATAAAAGAAAAACAAATTAAAATAAATACTGTATCCGGCGTGCATTCATTAGATTGTTAAATACAACCGTTATAACTGAAACGTAGTTTCGAGCAGGTATTCTGCATTATAACGGCAGTTTTTCGAGCATGCAAGCATATTCTTTTAACCCCTAATGATCGCAATTGTCATCGACATGTGAAGTGATGTAGGAAGAGTGGGAAAGAGTTGGAGCAAGAAGCAATGTGCTGTGGGCATTGGCTTCATGAGTCCAACTGTGAGACAAAGGTGCTACCAAGTGAGCACTGTGGTGGATCAATCCGTGATGAGATGGTGCAATAAGTGTGGCTCCATGGTACGCAGATCCAACAAGAGATGCGTGATGGGATGGTCCAACAAGGGTTGCTCCATGGTGAGCGGGTCCTACTACTGAAGCGTGGTGACTTGGTCCAACAAGGGTTGCTCCATGATGAGCCGGTCCTACTACTGAAGCGTGGTGAGTTGGGCCAACAAGGGTTGCTCCATGGTGAGCGGGTCCAACGACTGAAGCGTGGTGTGTTGGTCCAACAAGGGTTGCTCCATGATCAATTGGTCCTACAACAGATGCATGATGAGAGGGTCCAACAAGGGTTGCTCCATGGTGAGCGGGTCCTACTACTGAAGCGTGGTGACTTGGTCCAACAAGGGTTGCTCCATGATGAGCCGGTCCTACTACTGAAGCGTGGTGAGTTGGGCCAACAAGGGTTGCTCCATGGTGAGCGGGTCCAACGACTGAAGCGTGGTGTGTTGGTCCAACAAGGGTTGCACCATGGTCAACTGGTCCGACTAGGGAGGCGTGGTGAGATGGTCCAACGAGTGTAGCACCGTGGCTCACAGGTCCAGCAAGCACACCATGGCTAGATGGTCCCACAATTGTGTTATGTCCATGACCGTGAGCAAGAAGAGGAGCAGCTATTATACCATGAGCTTCATGATCACCGTGATCTTGGCTTTCCCAAAGTCCTTCTCCATGCCATTGGCCGTCATCATGACCATGGTGTCCCAAGAGAACACCAGCATTAGCAAAAGTTGCTAAACAAACTACGGCAATCTACAAAATAAGATTAAAAGGCATATAGAATATTCTATCACTAAAGTGAAATCCACTGAACAAAAAGATCTGCTAATACGTACAAATCTTGTGGTTCTTGCTCTTTTGCTGTTTTTAAAGCAATTTTGTTTATTTATACTTATAGCAACTATTTCTCTTCACTAATATTGAAAACTGATTATATCAGGTATTGTTTTAATGAACCTTAAAATTTATAAATATCTTACCAAAAATTTCATTTTGGAAGTTGTTGGTGTAACTGATAAAGATCCACTGATAACTAAGGACGCTTCACTCTACTATTTATATGTTTAATGTTGACCTTCGACACGAGTGAGATCATCACCTCCCGGCGATAAAAAATCCAGTCGTTATTTTGGAACTTCACTTTCTCCTTATCAAACACACCTAGGTACTCGTCAATAAGCTCCCTCAGTTTATAATTCATCAACAAGTGCTTTTGAAATTCTTTCGCTTTAAACACATAATTGTTGTCAGTGTATTTTATCATAGCAGGGCTTGTAATAGCCTTATTCGGTGATCTCTTTCGGCGAAAAATAAATCGCAGAAAGTTTTATTTGTAACTATTTAATTTTTTCTATAAGCACATAATATATATAGATATAGTATATGTAGGCATTGAATAGTTTCTTAAATCTTGCAAAAGCTGGAAAATAAAAAAAAATTAAATTAAAAACGTAAGATTTGCCTGATATCACCTAAACGCTTACTAATAGGACGTAATCTCAAATAAGGAGTAGAAAGGGTGGCTCTTTGGTGTTTTAGTAGTATTAGACAAGAGAGGGAAAACCCTTCCTGAAACTATCTTTGGCAGGATCAAATATCTTTGAAACTGTCAATGTGTTTTACAATTGTAGTTTAATTATTTTTTTAAGCAAATAATAGAGATGAAAAATAACTTCTCTCTTTTCCGAACTCAAACAATTGTAAGATTCTAAAACAAACTCTAATTTTCTAAGTGACGTCGCCTTCTAATTGCATAATGACAATTACAAACATTACCATTTACTGAAGCAACTAAAGTAGTACGTAGTTTACCTATCTATTGCCGGAAGTCAAATCGCATATCCTGTTTTTAAATTACATACATAGCAGTTTTTGATTAGTGTTTCATTTGTCGTAGTCGAAATGCACAAATAAAGTCGTTTAAAAGTATAGATAAACTGTTTAGTATTTTTTAAGCAAAAAATAAAGATGAAAAATAACTTTTCTCTGTGCCGAACCCAAACAATTGTATGATTCTAAAACAAACTCTATTTTGCGAATGTTTGAAAACATCCAAAGATTGCGAAATATGGGATAAAGCTATTTCCAACTTCTAACTGAACTTAACTGACCGAGAGTTCTTCAAAAAGTTTTACTATTGACAAAAGCTCCACTGATCCACTTAACAATACAAGCGATTAAAAGGGATCATCTCCAAAGCCCACGCATAGATCATCATAAAAATTATACCTAACATCATTTGTTCTTTAATCTGAATATTATTTTAGTTATTAACTATCTTCAGTGAAGTTATTATTATTCGATATTCCTTCATTATATTCATATAGGTAGCTTAGAATAGTTTTCTAATTACATTTATAATTAAAAAATGTAGGTAGAGCACTTAGACCGAAAATGTAAAAGAAAAAATGCCACTAATATTATCCAGCTGTTTTTGATTGCTCAATAATATAATTTACAGAAAATAATGGATATTGATCGTAATGTGAAAGTAAATTAACAATAAGTTATCAAAACACATTTCCGTTAGTCACGTATTATTGAGGAACACTTTGATTCATCTTTCACTGAAGGGCCGTGAAATGGAATTCAATCGTAATTTTTATTAAGCATAGGCACCTTAATAAACAAAAACGCAATTAGATCGCATACAGCTTTATACAAAATGCCCATCAATGGGCATGTTCGTGACCGTGGGAAACAAGAGGAGCAGCAATTATTCCATGAGTTTTGTGATCGCCGTGCCACTGGCTTTCCAAAAGTCCTTCTCCGTGCCATTTTCCATCATCTTTGCTAGGGTGTCCCAAAAGAATACCAGCATTAGCAAGGGTTGCCAAACAGGCTACGACAATCTGGATAACAAGATTAAAGTAGAAAATTGTATCAATGAAGAATACACAACTGAACAATGGGAAAAGTTTGAAAGGCTGTGAATGAAAACAATGCAATTCTTGTTCTATTGAGATTTTTAAAAAATATTAATTAGATCGATTTATACACAATGCTCAATTACAAGTATACATACAGCCTAAAAAGGAAACAAGAAATCAATTCCGAAAAATGTAATTATTAAGCTTCAACACATCCCCAGAACAACGTATGTCATTGATATCCTAAGATAACTTACAATCGCATACAGACCCAACCGTCTCTTCGTTTGATAATAGTTCCATAGTTTAGTTAGCTTTAGTTTATTGTGAACTTATAAAACGGTATATTATTATATAAAGGTAAGAGCACAAAGTAAGTCAACTAATACTTAATCATACTCATACTCCTGAAGATGTTTTTTGAGAGCGAAATGTACATTGAGCAATGGCATATTTTCATCTGAAATCCCTAAAGGGGCGGAATTTCATAATTCAATGAAAATTTTTAACTGTGAACGTTGCTATGTCCACCATGTGGTTTTTAATTGTTATTATTTCCTGATTTTAACTATTTATTCTTATTTATTATTTTATTTATATCATACGTGTTTTATTAATGCCAATTAGTTATAACATGTGCTTTTTTTCGATACAAGCAACTGTTTGTCTTATATACTGTATTAACCCCTAAACCTATCCTTGAGAAAACCTTAAGACCTAGGCAAAACGTTGGATTTCGTTTAATAATAAATAAAATCTGATTTAAACATATTCATAAAGGAATGTCTGTATTTTCGGGGATTCCTAAAAACTATAGAAGTGTCTCCTAACACAGCCCTCTAATTAACTTAAAAACTTACGAAAAGAGAGGTTGAAAATATAAATATCGCATTGGGCATATTTTCTTTACGTCGAACTGTACGTTGAAAAATTAATTTTGGTTTCCGTATTTATAGTTTAAATTGGACGATATGGTGACAAGGTGGGCTCTAGCAAACGCGAATTAAAAACCCTCAATCAACTTTCTAACATTATAACAGAGCTTTCGACAAATTCTAGCTTCTAGAGCTATACTTTACAGTAGTTTTTGATAACATAAATATTGACTTTAACAGTCCTTTCTTGAAAATTTCATTTGCTTTACTACAGTAAAATTGTAGTTGCTTTTCAAATCGGAAATGAATTATAATTTCGTTGAAGACATTACAGCTCTTTATCTCAATTAATTTGACTAGCTGCATAATAGAATAATAACAATAACATGTTCNAACAGTCCTTTCTTGAAAATTTCATTTGCTTTACTACAGTAAAATTGTAGTTGCTTTTCAAATCGGAAATGAATTATAATTTCGTTGAAGACATTACAGCTCTTTATCTCAATTAATTTGACTAGCTGCATAATAGAATAATAACAATAACATGTTCATTTTGCAATAAGTATTGGTACTTTATTTATTAAAATAATATACATGTTAAAACAAATATTGTGCTAACATGTATCCATTCATTCTGCATTATAACTGCAGGAGAGATAATTGTATTAACTCCTAATAATCGCAAAGATCATCAACATGGGCTACGATTGCGGAAGAGCGAGAAAGAGTTGGTGCAAGGAGTGTACTGTGAGTATTGATCCCGTGAGTCCAACTGTGAGACAAAGGTGCTACCAAGTGAGCATTGTCGTAGCTCAATCCGTGATAAGAGGGTGCAATTAGTGTTGCTCCGTGACCAGCAAGTCCGATTACAGAGGCGTGTTGAGATGGTCCAACAAGTGTTGCTCCATAGTTAGTAGGTCCAACAACTGAAGCATGTTGAGATGGTCCAACAAGTGGTCCAACAACTGAAGCATGTTGAGATGGTCCAACAAGTGTTGCTCCATAGTTAGTTGGTCCAACAACTGAAGCATGTTGAGATGGCCCAACAAGTGTTGCTCCGTAGTTAGTAGGTCCAACAACTGAAGCATGTTGGGATGGTCCAACAAGTGTTGCTCCATAGTTAGCAGGTCCAACAACTGAGGTATGTTGAGTTGGTCCAACAAGGGTTGCTCCATAGTTAGTAGGTCCAACAACTGAAGCATGTTGAGTTGGTCCAATAAGAGTTGCACCATTGTCAACTAGTCCTACTACAGAAGCTTGGTGAGATGGTCCAATGAGAGTTGCTCCATGTTCAACTGGTCCAACAACTGATGCAGCATGAGATGGGCCAACAAGAGTAGCACCATGATTTACGGGTCCAGCAAGAACACCGTGGGCAAGAAGAGGGGCAGCAATTATTCCATGAGTTTTGTGATCGCCGTACCACTGGCTTTCCAAAAGTCCTTCTCCGTGCCATTGTCCGTCATCTTTGCCATGGTGTCCCAAAAGAATACCAGCATTAGCAAGGGTTGCCAAACAGGCTACGGCAATCTAGATAACAAGATTAAAATGGAAAATTGTATCAATAAAAAAATATACAACTGAACAAAGGGAAAAAGTTTGAAAGGCTGCAAACGTTCTATTGAGATTTTTAAAATATATCAGTTATTGCTACCTATATGACCTGTTTCACTTCTAAATTATTGAAATTAACAACATTTAAAAATCTTACCAAAAACTTCATATTGCTGTTTATATCTTCCACCGATACAGATCGAATGATATCTAAGGTTGATTTACTATACTATTTATATGTTTAATATTGACCTTCGACGGAAGTGAGATCTTCACCTCCAAGCGATAAAAAAATTATTCTTTAATATGGGAGTTTACTTTCTCCTTCTACTTACTCATCAACAATCAAGCTGATATTATTAAATATCAACAAATGGTTTTTAAATACGTGCGCTTTATTATTAGTGTACCTTAATAAATTAAAGTTTATATTAATCTTGTTGCTATTTTTGACGATAAAAAGCAAATTACAAAAATTGTATATTTTGTAATTTTTTTACTTAATATTGTAACTCTTTGATGACCAACGTCATGACCAAAACATGTCAGAGTTTTTCTAGAGTAAAAATTTCACATGTTTTTTTAATTTTCTAATTATTAAACAATACTACTTAGCCAAGAGATTAACGAAAATACAACCGCGATAGTTTTTACAAGACAATTCCTTAAACTTTATAAAATATTTTATAGATCACTTACAAATATGAAATTTCTTAACTAGAAAAATAGACAAGATTGGTCTTTATGGCTTATATATATTAAACAGGAAAGGATGATTCTTACTGTAAGTGTCCTTGTGATGATCAAACATCTTAAAAATTAGCAAACTATTTTACTACTAGAATTCAACGCATTACAATTAGAATTTAACGCATTAAATAATGTAGTTTCCATAACAAATTTATTTTTCTCAAGTTTATTTTCCAAAAAACTGTAAAACAAAACAGGAAAGCAAAAATTTCTTCCCTCTTTTAACTGAACTCGGATGACCGAAAATTTTTAAAACGTTTATCCTAAAAATAACTCCACTAAACGTTATAAAACAATTGAAAGAAGTATCCCTAAGCTGACAATTTGATAAATGCTTTCGCAGCTAATCTAATTCAGGCCTAAACGCCGTCATCGGTGACTTCTTCAGAGATTTTTCATTTCCGATGCTGGGATGTGCAGTCCACATTAAGAAACAACAATCGGCGACGTCCTTTAGGCCTGAATAAAAACATCAGCATCACTTATCTCTAAGCTTATGGTCATCGAATTAAACATATCCAATTGTCCAATATATGTAAGTTTTATTATTGAAATATACTTTTACAATACTTCATAGAAGACTTCAATGTATATGCCGAGATAGAATCGTTAGCACAAAGTAAACCTGCATCAACAATCAGTCCCTTCGACTTGCACTTATTACAAAGCCAGAAGGTAAGGCAGAAAGTCCTTTGTCCAAATAATTCAATAAAACCACGACAAAACTTGGACGACGTCAAGCGGTCCACTAGCCCTCTCACTCGGGTGAAAATACTATTTGAGTCTTTTGTATGGAATTAATCTCATCAAAAATAAATTCGTCAAGGATCAGACCTGACAGTCGGTGTAGGGTTGAAGGTCGAAAGCTGCTAGTTCTCTTGTCTACTTCAGATCACAAGTAAAGTTAAAGGATAAATATTCGATAATTGAATAATGTCGATGCGATGCGTATATTAGGCTCGGTGTAGGTTTTGTTATGTGATTTTATTTGTTGTACGTCGTTTATTAAATTAATGGAAATTTCTGATTGCCACTATGGAATAGTACTTAATATAAATATTCCAAGGCGGCCAGATCAATTGTAGGGGCCAAACATCCCCGAGACACAATCAAAATGTCGCTGTAGTATAAACGCAAGGGCGATAATTAGATGGCTTTATGTCTGACGGATGTTTGGCCTTTGGGCCTTACAATTGCTCTAATAGTTTACAAAAAGTATTGAAATAGTTCCATAAATATCATATTTAAAAATGAAGACTCAGACTTATTTTTTGCGAACTTTGAAGCGTCTGACAGAAATTAGCGCCGATGGAAAGTATATGGCATCATCATTATCATAAAGTCCTAAGACTGATTGGACACTTACCTCCACTCTTTGCTACTGAGCTAAACTTCGCATTTCCCTAAAACTAGAACAACCCATATCTTTAACTATTTGCGAACAGTAATCTAACCAAGGTCTACCTCTACCCCTCCTAACTCCTGTTTCTGCCTGTAATATGTCTCTGACTTGACCTTCATGCGTGAGAAGGTGTCCTACCAACCTATCTCGCCTATTTTTTACTGCCTTCCATAGAGTCCTCTGTTCTCCTATTCTTTCCAATACCTCTTCATTTCTAACCTTTCCTTCCCACATTATCCTCATCATTCGCCTATAACACCACATTTCGAATGCTTCTAACCTTTTCTTTTCCGCCGCACCCACTGTCCATGTTTCGCACCCGTACAACGCCGCGCTCCAAACATACACGTTTAACAATCTTTTTCGAATTTCTAAATTAACCGTTCGCGAGCATAGAAGTGGCTTCTTTTTATTAAAGGCGACAGGACCCTGCGCTATCCTCTGCTTTACATCCCTACTACTTCTTCCGTCCTGACTTATCTGACTTCCTAGATATCTAAAATCAGCCACTTCTTCTAATTTTTCGTCTCTTGTCTGTATATTCGCTCTTTCCCTACTTTTTCTTCCCTTGCATACCTGTATTTTAGTTTTACTTTTATTTATTTTCATACAGTACTAAAGTATGACAGTGTGGATTATTATTTTTTAACAATATTCTATGAAACATTATCTGTAACTCAGCATTTAAACTTTAAGAAGCTAATAAAATACTATAAACACTACTCTATCCCATCCATTTTATTACTCAGAAAATACATAATGTCTGGCGGCTCCAGGATATTGCTGTAATATGCTTTTACCTGAACCGTCCCATCCCCCAATTTTAACTGCCCTCTATCTGCGACTCAATTAAAATAATACTCAATGCCTGATGTGGTGACTGATTGTGCTACACCAAATCGATAAATGCAAAATACAGTACAGTAACTGAATGATTTTTGAGTCCAATGTTGCAATATAGTCACATTTGACTAACTTGAAAAATACCTTATCCATTTCATAAACTGGACAAAAAGAATGCCCTGATAGTGAAATAAAATAAAAAAAGGGGCGAGCGTGTATTAGTGTACATGTGTAAGAAATAAAACTTTTTTTAGATTGTATATATTAACTAATTAGTAAACACCAGGAAAATACAAATTTATTTCGAGCGGACGAATGCAGAATACTGGTTTAGTTTTGTTAAAACCTTTTACGCTTGCACCATACAAAACCGCAGAGGGTACTTACAAATCAAAACAAACACAAACGCATATGCAATACATATACAGTACAGCGAAGGCGCGACCTGCTGACAATTTATCGAAATGGGAATTTTAGTATAATCGGTTGCTACTAACAAGTGTACTTCTGTAGCCTGTTAAAATGACTTCTTTTGGACATACCCACCAGGGGTCATACATAGCGCGTGGCGCGTGACGTTACACTTTTCGGTTTTATACCCTAGTAAATTTCCTTGATTACGACAAGTGGGTGCAACATTCGTATACATACCTACAAAGCATGTGCACTAATAAATGTTTGGAGTTGGTTTCTAATTAAATAATGAGTAAAAAAGTCGGTAACATTTAGTCGAAAAGGAAGAAGAAAAAACATTTCTCGGCTGTTTCAGTAATTCAATAATACCTGTCATTTATTAGATATGATATTAATCGTAATGTAAAAGTCAATTAACAATAAGTTATCAAAATACCTTTCCGTCAATCATTTAGGAATACACTGGTTCATCTTTCACTGTAATAAGGTCACGAAAAGGCATTCAACCATAAGTTATTTTTGGTATGTTTAGTAAACAATAATGTAATTACATTGGACCGTCGTTGTTGCGCAAGTTTGTACGTACAACAATTAGTAATATGTGAAGTAAATGACAATAGGCAATGAATTCCGAAAGGTTTATTCCTATTTTATCGAACATTCCACATTATTCTTTAGATTAAGTATCACAAAACTAAGGATAACTAAGTAACGTAATAGTTAACCCTTTTGGAAGAATTTTTGACCTAGTCTTCATAAAGATAAGTTATATTCCTCTCATTTTAAATACAAATCTGTTACATCGCATTAAAGCATTATGATGAAATGACAATAAATATACTCATCAAGAGTTGTTACCCTTTTATTAACAAAAAGCTTCTAATAGAGCTAAAATTGAAATATCCTGCTTTTAAAAAATTACATGTAACATGTAACCACATGTTTCACCATTTTTAATAATAAATTTATACTATTGATTCTTTGTAAAACATTACCTATAAATAGAAACAACCAAATTTCTTTTTAAATGTTCACTATAATATACTATTGCCTCTGCAATAATTGGTTTGGCCTATTGAACCTTCTTCAAGATTATCTTAGACACTAAAAGATACTCATGAAAAAACAAAAATAAAACCACTGTTTCACAAAAATCAGTTTAAAACCTGAGTAACTCATATTGTTTCAGTTTGGCAATACCTATAACTCTACAAGATACCATCTTTTATTAGTAGAAGGCAGTTGAATAAGAAAATAAGGATTAAACGATTATAGGTATAAAAAAAATCAATTATTATTACATGTTTTACTAATGAAATATTAATATAAACTACAAATAGCACACAATAAACATAAAATTGTTAGGACTGCTACAAATTTTTCATTTAAAATAATCAGTGCAAAATGACAATACGTTTAAACAAATACCTAACATTGTAGGAAATTCTGAAGAAGGTTAATAGTAATTCAAAACCAGAAAAGTATTTTAGAACAACTGCTTCAAGTATCACTGGCTGAAATATTAGAAAAGTACTTAAATAGATATATCGAATACTTTCAGTCAAACGTTTTACAGATTTGTTATAACCTAATGTAACCATATCATTTTATAAAGCTAAGAAGATAATTGCGTTTTCAAACCTAGTACCAACGACGTTGGTTATGTATTTTCAGAATGTTTTTTCCGCAATATTTTTCTCCATGCATATTTATAGATAAATGTAAATATATTTTTAAAGTAAAAGTGTTAATTGGTAATAAATTGGTGTTGGTGTAAATTTTGATGCTCGAAAGGTAAGTATGTATATTTCCAAATTAAAAAATCAATTTCTGATAGCTTACGGGTGACGATCTCACTTATGTCGAAGGTCAATATTTAATGTATAAATATCAAAGGCATACTTCTCACAGACATCAGTTAGTTGATTTACAATCTATCAAACAAACAACCACCAAACATGAAATTCTTGGTAAGTAACTTAACTTAATTTTTTATTATTTTGTATAAATTTCGGTCGTTGTTTAATATTTTCAAATCAGAAAATATTTTAGCAAATTTTTACTATTACACACCTGGGGAGGAATAAAAACTGATATTTTAAGGAAGAATTAGTAATAATGGAATATATTTGCAATTAATACATGACACATTACTGTATATCCTATTTTATAGATTGTCGTAGCTTGCTTAGCAGCCGCAGCCAATGCTGGCATCATCTTGGGACATCATGGTCATGAAGATGGTCAATGGCATGGAGAGGGACTATGGGAAGGTCAATACCACGGCGATCATAAAGCTCACGGAATAATTACAACTCATGAACATGAACACGGTCATGCTACTACCATTGTTCATCCAGTACATCATGCTATTGCTCACCACGATTTAGCTCACCATGGTGCCATCCACCACGGCGCAATCCATGAAGTTGTCCACCACGGTGCCATCCACCATGGCTTGGCTCACCACGATGCCATCCACCACGGTTTAGATCACCACGGTGCTATCCACCATGAATTAGCTCACCATGGTTCTATCCATGAATTGGCTCACCACGGTGTCATCCACCATGGCTTGGCTCACCACGATGCCATCCACCACGGTGCTATCCACCATGAGTTAGCTCACCATGGTTCTATCCATGAATTGGCCCACCACGGTGCCATCCACCATGGCTTGGCTCACCACGATGCCATCCACCACGGTTTAGATCACCACGGTGCTATCCACCATGAATTAGCTCACCATGGTTCTATCCATGAATTGGCTCACCACGGTGTCATCCACCATGGCTTGGCTCACCACGATGCCATCCACCACGGTGCTATCCACCATGAGTTAGCTCACCATGGTTCTATCCATGAATTGGCCCACCACGGTGCCATCCACCATGGCTTGGCTCACCACGATGCCATCCACCACGGTTTAGATCACCACGGTGCTATCCACCATGAATTAGCTCATCATGGTTCTATCCATGAATTGGCTCACCACGGTGCCATTCACCACACTGCTCACCATGAAGTGCCCCTGGTTCACAAGTTGGTCCTCATTGCTCCAGCTGTCTCTCACTCTACCCACTACGTTCCCCATCATGATTCCCATCTTCATCATCATCATTAGGGTCTACGATGAAATGGCTGACTGTTCAACCCACTGTTTTAAAACTGCGGACGATGGCTGCATCGAAACTATGTTTCAATCACAACAGTGGCAATACTTTAATACATATTATCTGTGCACAGTAATTTGATCAATTCATTGTATATTTTTTTGTAAATAAAGCATCTGAAAAGGAAGCGATTGCTAATGTTTGTTAATTAAGATTACTCAAAACTGGAAATGTTGTTCGTGCTTTCAAGATTGCCTAAACTGAGTACCTCGAAGCTCGAAATGAAAAAACGTATTGATTATAAAGAATCACTCTATTGATTTTGATCACCGAAACCAATAGAGAACCTCCCGTTGGCTTAGAGTCTTGAAATTTGGCATTTTACACTCATTTTCTGTCTTAAATATTGTCATTACACTTATTACCCTCCTGTCCTGCCAGTCCCTCCATATCTCCTTCATACTCACCGCATGCCTAGACCTCTATATATTTTTTAAATACTCTCCTCTTATTATTTCCCTGCATCAATTTCTCACTAATTCCCCTTTTGTCCGTTCCTTAAACCACCCCCGCATCTGCTCCTGTTTAATTTTTAAAATTCTTCTTTTGATCCCTATTTCGATTACCTTTTTTCTCCATATTTTCTTCTTTATATCTCCTTCCTCCCGCCTCTCCAACCTCCTTATATTTTTTGCTACCCTTTTCATTATTGCTGTTGAGTATTGCCAGTAATAATACACACTGATATTAGCCAAGATAATAAAAGAAAATATATTTAATGAAACATGTACTGTTGAACAGAAGGCAGATCTAGAACTAACTTTTAAAGCAATATTTTATTCGCTGCATTCCACTGCTGCCGCCTTGCGAACCTGCTTATTAGACAAAACATCCGGTATGGAACAGAAAGCGATAACACAATAAAGGTGTCTAAAAGTTAACACAAACAGATATTCATATTGTACATGTAAAGTTTTCTTTGTTAATTAACTTTAACAATTGCTTCCTCCTACATCTTCCCATTTTTCGATTCTCTTCTTGTCACTTAATCTGGCGTACTTCATTCCAATTTTAATATCCACTTTATATACCTTTTCTGTAACAATTCTGCCTGCTTTTTTCCACCCAACCCGATATTTCCATCCCATAAACCTTAAATAACATAAACCCCGTAAACTTCCCAATATTGCCCACCCTTTTGCTACCTCATGCCTCATCCCTATTATTGTCACTTAATATATACCCTAGGTAAACAAACTTCCTCACCTTGTCTCTCAATTCGTCCAACATTTTCCCATTCACCTTCACTACTACCGCTATCTCCCTATATATTTCATTATTGTTTTTATTAAGCCCCTCTCTATCCCCAATTTCTTAAATATTCATCATTTCCTTTCGTTCCACTTTCGGGATCGTAGCGCAGCGTGAATAAAAATGATCTGGGCCGGTAGCAAAATGAAAGAAAATAAAACGGCGGCAAAGTCTTTGGAACGTATATTTACAGAAGCGATAACTGGTCGCATGGACGGTCTAGTACCAAGTAAAAACTTACATCTAAATTACTATACTATACACCAAGTTAACCCCCTGCGCGTCTCTTTCCCTCTGGTATGAGACGACCAAAAAGAACCGGATGAATGTAATAAAAATTAGAAAGTTATCTCTGCTAAAACGCATTTTGCTAGAAAACTATTTGTTACCCTTNAGAGCGAATATGAAGATAGGAGGCGAGAGATTAGAAATCAGATAAGTCAGAACGGAAGGAGTGGTAGAAATATAAAGCAGAGAATAGCGCAGGGTCGAGTCGCCTTCAGTAAAAAGAAGTTACTTCTATGCTCGCGAAGGATTAATTTAGAAATTCGAAAAAGATTGTTAACGGTGTTTGTTTTGAGCGCGGCGCTGTACGGGTGCGAAACATGGACAGTAGGCGCTACGGAAAAGAAAAGGTTAGAAGCGTTGGAAATGTGGTGTTACAGGCGAATGATGAGAATACCGTGGAAAGAGAAGGTTAGCAATTAAGAGGTATTAGAAAGAATAGGAGAACAGAGGACCGTATGGAAGTCAATAAGAAATAGGCAGGAAAGGTTAGTAGGATACCTTCTCAGGCATAATGGTCTAGTCAAGGACATATTAGAGGCAGAAACAGGAGTTAAGAGTAGACCTAGATTAAATTACTATTGCAAATAGTTAAGGATGTGCGATGTTCTAGGTTGAGGGAAATACGAAGATTAGCTCAGGATAGGAAAGAGTGGAGGTGCGTGTCCAACCAGTCCTAGGACTGACGACCTTGTGAGATGATGATGGGCATTTTAAAGTCTAATGGTATTCAATAAAGCAGTTTACAAAACAGGTTAATACTGACATGAGAATAGAAAAGCACAATAATTTTTCCAGAAAATCGATGACCAAAATGTTAACGATTGTATTCCAATATTTCTAATTTCTCTATGTATTAAAAATTCATGCAACTATTACAATTAACCTTTAATTAAGTAAGCATTGAAGACATACCATAATGACCGGGAGGTTTTGGAGCAAATCCTAAATCGCCTTTATTTAAGACCCCAGTTTCCCCACTGTAAGTGTCTGGATCGACGTAGTAGGTTGTTTTCGCGCAAATAAATGCAGTGCAAAAAACTAAGAGAAGTGCGATCTAAAATATGGCAAACAGAAAAGTTATAGTATGCATTATTAAACTAATTTTAAGTGTTTTATTTTATAATAATGTTAAAATCAGAGCCAAAGTTAAGAGACTCATATTTTATTTAATCGAAAACCAATTACTTTTTAATTGATTCCAATTAAATATTAACACTTTAATTTTCCATGATTAAGCCCAAAAGCAATAGGCTAACCGTTGAACCTTATTTTCCATTAAATAAAATATTCAACCCCCAACCTTATCTGGTAACTAAAGGGACAAAATGAAAACAATATTCTTTTATAATGTTTATGTGAATTACAAACTACCCGTTTTGTTTAGAGTCACTAAAAATACAATTCGATTTATTATTTTCATTAAAATAATAAAGAAAATGAAAGTATATATATATACCCAGTTACAGCAGTGCCCTTGGGTGTAATAAAAACATGAAATTAAAATTATAAAACATTTAAACAAGTCTATTTAAAATAACCTCAGTATACCGGACTCCCCGAATACTAATTAGGTTTAAGATTACAAACAATATCAATTACACATGGGTTTAATGAATTAACCCTAGAATCGACCACTCTCGACATTCCTCCTCATTTCTAGCCTTCTTTATACACAGTATCCTCATAATTCGCCCGTAACATTAACCTTTTCTTTTACACTACGCCCACCGTCTTCGTTTCTCACCTGTACAGAGACGTGCTCCAAACATATACTTTTATCAAACTTCCTGTATACCGAAAATCAGCCGCTTCTTCTAATTATTCATCTCTTATCTTTACATTCACTCTTCCCTTAGTTTTTCTTCCATTGCGTACCAATATTTTTGCTTTACTTTTATGTATTTTCATACAATATTGTTTTGTCAATACCGCTTTCATTAACAGATAATATAATTTTACCCATTATAATAATTCTGACAGTTAATTCAAAATTCAATTCTCCTACTAAATTACTCATTAGGTCTACTTGTGGTATACAGATTACATGTTGTTAATTAAGTATAAATATTGTTTACAAAATAATACCCAGCCCTTTTTCCATCCAAATTATTTTCATTAAATTTAAAAAGAACAGTAAGTCTCCTATTGGTTTATTTCAAATAAATACAGACTGATTACATACCTACACATATTCATAAATAAATAATTTACTACATAAAAAATGAGGATGTATACGTAGGTATTATATCAATTTAATTACGGTATTATAAAAACTTCAAAGCAGATTAATATTTAATACTCTTTTCAGTTTTGTTTCCGTCCATATTTTGTGACATGCTACAAGCACTATTTATTGAATAATTTATTTATCACACGTGACATACATGCATCTAATCCGTCTAATAATAAGCACTGTGGGAAACTCCATCGTAAGCGGATTCTTCTATTGGGGTTGCATCCCTGGGAGGCGTGTAATCAGAAACACCATCTACAAAATCATCACAATAAATTCGGCAAAAATTCGGTCATGGATTTTCTAAAAAAAATCTTGGGCCGGTGAGGTTTTATTTTTTTATTGGTATTTAAAGAAGTTAATATTAGGAAGAGAGTCAGACAAAGGAAGAAGAAGTAGAGAAAGAGCGAATATGAAGATAGGAGGCGAGAGATTAGAAATCAGATAAGTCAGAACGGAAGGAGTGGTAGAAATATAAAGCAGAGAATAGCGCAGGGTCGAGTCGCCTTCAGTAAAAAGAAGTTACTTCTATGCTCGCGAAGGATTAATTTAGAAATTCGAAAAAGATTGTTAACGGTGTTTGTTTTGAGCGCGGCGCTGTACGGGTGCGAAACATGGACAGTAGGCGCTACGGAAAAGAAAAGGTTAGAAGCGTTGGAAATGTGGTGTTACAGGCGAATGATGAGAATACCGTGGAAAGAGAAGGTTAGCAATTAAGAGGTATTAGAAAGAATAGGAGAACAGAGGACCGTATGGAAGTCAATAAGAAATAGGCAGGAAAGGTTAGTAGGATACCTTCTCAGGCATAATGGTCTAGTCAAGGACATATTAGAGGCAGAAACAGGAGTTAAGAGTAGACCTAGATTAAATTACTATTGCAAATAGTTAAGGATGTGCGATGTTCTAGGTTGAGGGAAATACGAAGATTAGCTCAGGATAGGAAAGAGTGGAGGTGCGTGTCCAACCAGTCCTAGGACTGACGACCTTGTGAGATGATGATGGGCATTTTAAAGTCTAATGGTATTCAATAAAGCAGTTTACAAAACAGGTTAATACTGACATGAGAATAGAAAAGCACAATAATTTTTCCAGAAAATCGATGACCAAAATGTTAACGATTGTATTCCAATATTTCTAATTTCTCTATGTATTAAAAATTCATGCAACTATTACAATTAACCTTTAATTAAGTAAGCATTGAAGACATACCATAATGACCGGGAGGTTTTGGAGCAAATCCTAAATCGCCTTTATTTAAGACCCCAGTTTCCCCACTGTAAGTGTCTGGATCGACGTAGTAGGTTGTTTTCGCGCAAATAAATGCAGTGCAAAAAACTAAGAGAAGTGCGATCTAAAATATGGCAAACAGAAAAGTTATAGTATGCATTATTAAACTAATTTTAAGTGTTTTATTTTATAATAATGTTAAAATCAGAGCCAAAGTTAAGAGACTCATATTTTATTTAATCGAAAACCAATTACTTTTTAATTGATTCCAATTAAATATTAACACTTTAATTTTCCATGATTAAGCCCAAAAGCAATAGGCTAACCGTTGAACCTTATTTTCCATTAAATAAAATATTCAACCCCCAACCTTATCTGGTAACTAAAGGGACAAAATGAAAACAATATTCTTTTATAATGTTTATGTGAATTACAAACTACCCGTTTTGTTTAGAGTCACTAAAAATACAATTCGATTTATTATTTTCATTAAAATAATAAAGAAAATGAAAGTATATATATATACCCAGTTACAGCAGTGCCCTTGGGTGTAATAAAAACATGAAATTAAAATTATAAAACATTTAAACAAGTCTATTTAAAATAACCTCAGTATACCGGACTCCCCGAATACTAATTAGGTTTAAGATTACAAACAATATCAATTACACATAGGTTTAATGAATTAACCCTAGAATCGACCACTCTCGACTAGTCGAAAACCTTTTTCCCTACAAATATGTAACTGTTCTCATCACAAGTTCTGACGAAAACCCAAAACGAAGGAGCCGCAGCATTAATAAAAAATAAAACAAATTGACGAATATTACATATATGAGGGCCTGATTGATAAACAATGACTATTACAAAGTACAACAATATAAGTATTGTAATCGATATTTCTATACGTACACATTAGTTTACGCTATCGCTATGGTAAATGCCTACTTAAATTTTTAATTATTATTTAATGGTTGCGTAGGTACAACTTACTTTGACTATCATTCTGACTGAATACATTGTGGGTCAAATCGTAACTAACAAATGTACTGAATATACTGAAATTTTTGACTGTTAAATATAATTTTTTTGACCTTCAGAAGGTACAAGTGTATGTAGTAATTATTACGAAATTACGCATAACTTTTCTTTGATGTAATACGTACCTATTACCACTTCCTTGATGTTCAGCAATAAGATCTACTTCCGGATATAAACGCTTGATCGAATTATTCCATAAAAAAAGAGACAATATATCTCGCTTTTTCCTGTTACCAATCCCAACAAAATCTGTGCCTACGTGATTTTTAAGAAGTTAATACCGAACCCAGTCATCACGTAAGACAGTTGCCTTGCTCTTACAGCAACTCTTTAAATTACTAAAATATCGAAATAATTCCTCGACAAGCATTAAAATATTTTTATTTGCTTTATTTTAATTAAGAGTTTTTTTATTTAAACTTCAATTTAATAAGTCCTTACAGAAACCCTTAAAAATTGTAGTAAAAAGAGTTCGTATATTTTACAATTTCCTTTAAGCTTGTTATGGTTTTATGTAAAGTTTAGAGATAAATTTAGGGATCTTAAACAAAAAAAGAAAGGTAGGGGTCAGACTACTTTTATCATACCCATTTCTCCTGAAAACGTCGAAATGTCAACGTTATAAAAACCATTTTGAAGCAATTGTACATAAAACATACAAACATACAAGCATACAATGATAAATTTCGCACTGTAATAACCAGTACAAACTTTTACCAGCAACTACTATCCGTTTAAAAATATATATTTATAAAAGACTTCGTTGAACCGTTTATTACGTAACTTGTCTCATGATTCATTCATGCTGACAATGAGTCTTTCTCTATAGTTTTGTCATATTTTAGTAAACGTGACATTATACTCAGATAAAAAATGCAGCAAATAGCGGCTGTTGATGAAAACTGCAAAAGAATTCAGAGTTACTTCATATTGAAACTAAAATCTGGTTCATAATATAATCAGTTTATAAAGATAATTTTTTTCCATCACGTTACCACAGTTGAAAAGTTTAATCGATTAAAAAGGACCGAAACTTTCAGAAAATGCTCAATGAACCTTCCACCAGATTCACTGATTGAGTAGTTGAACAGGTATGTTATTTATTCGTCAATAATTGTCGTTTAACAATACCTTATGTAACTTAATCTTTTACTTATTTCACTTGATCGCACGGGATATATTTGATTAATTTTAACGTCCAAATTTAGGAAGTCAGATATACTTCTTTTACTTTCTGTAGCAATGTGACCTTCAGTTTAACCGGCGCAAAGTAGAAAAGAACAGCACTAGGCCAGAAAAGGAAGGAGACAACTCTCGGCCAAACTCTTAACCGGTGAGGAGCGTATAATCCGTACAGTACTGCACGGAAAAATTGACCATTTTANATAATTGTCGTTTAACAATACCTTATGTAACTTAATCTTTTACTTATTTCACTTGATCGCACGGGATATATTTGATTAATTTTAACGTCCAAATTTAGGAAGTCAGATATACTTCTTTTACTTTCTGTAGCAATGTGACCTTCAGTTTAACCGGCGCAAAGTAGAAAAGAACAGCACTAGGCCAGAAAAGGAAGGAGACAACTCTCGGCCAAACTCTTAACCGGTGAGGAGCGTATAATCCGTACAGTACTGCACGGAAAAACTTGACCATTTTATCCACTAAAATTGCATTGCTCAAGTGTACTGTTATTGGTACCATTTACTACTGAAAATATCAACGAGATGTTTATTTGTATTTGAAGACATATTAAAGGCTTTAACGCTTGTTTTCGACTCGCACTACTATTCATGATTGAACAAAACTTTTGACAGGTAGTGTATGAAAAGGTATGTTTAATGAACAAGAGTCGAGAGTATAATGAGCTTTTTTCTCCCTACCTACGATTTTGCCAGCGCGCATCCAAGACATTGGAAGGGGCAAATCGCTAGAGAAAGTAAATGAAGTATAACTCAGGATATAACATAAGAAATAGCGCGAGGTCGGATGGCTTTTAACAAACTTTTACGCTTGCGATCGAAAAGCGTACTGCTGGACCAGTGAGACTTGGCCCTTTAGATTGTAATGCCTAAAGATGCGCATTGGAAGATGGCTATTCTGTGTTAAGGTAAATCATTTATGTTCAGCTCTTCTTTGAGCTAAGAACTTGGCTTACACCAACTGGCCCGACTATAATTTTCATAATCAATATAGTGGACGACTAAATAAACAGAATAAAAACACATAAAGTTAGAGTAAATAATGTGTTCCCATTGACCAACCTCTTGTGCGAGCGATACCCTTTTCTAATTGAACGCGGTTCTTGTTAATCATCTGAGCAGCAAGTGAGAAAGTCAGGGGCCACCTCTCGATGGTTCAAATGTTACAAATTGTTAGAAATGATGAAGTATTAGAAAGAGTAGGAGAGTAGAGAACGTTATGGAAATAAATGATAAGATAACTTCACAATCATGAAGGGTAGACTAGTTAAGGGTATATTAAAAGCAGAAACAGGAGTTAAAAGGGGCAGAGGTAAACCTAGGTTAGATTACTATTATTAATTAGTCACAGGTGTAGATAAATGCGATGATTGACTCGAGGTATGAAGAAAAGCGGGATGAAAACCTTTTGATAATGATCTATTTAAAACATGACTGATTTTTGAAATCACAAGAAATGGAAACTTATTAAGGTCTCACCCAAAAGTGGTGGTGACTCGGAATCAATGGATTCCTATCTCCATAACCAATCTACTATTGCAAATGAACTTTATAATTGATGAGAAAATAAAAATGTTTGTAGTTGAGCATATTTCAAAATGCTATAGATTTTGATATTATTTAGTTGTCTTGATCAACAAAACAAGAAAAAAGTACAGAGAACATTGCACTTATCTCATGATAAGATCTTTTCTTTAACAAAACATACCTGACTTATATTACTAAATAAGTCAGTATGAAGCTAAGAAAAACTCATTTTCTTTTAATGACGATTACCGACTACATTTTTAATTTTCAAGTCAATTGAAAGGAATAACAAAATGTTAAAAAACAAAACATGAAATTTTATATTTCTGCCCAAAATCCGCATGATACATGGAATGATCTTACATTCGTTCATCACCACTACTGCTAAATTTTTAAAAACATTTTTATGATTTACCTGCCTTTTATATGTGTAATTTTTTATTAAAATAATGTAATAATACCAAGTGCCTTAGAAAATCATTTTTTGTTAAATGAATGGATTTATTTAAAAATNGTATAATTAAAAAATATAACCTATTATTATTTTAAGGCTGACTGTAATTCAACTAGATTCGTATTCATTTTTTACAGTAATACGCCACTCTCATCGAAATCATATTTTGCAATATTATGTAATTACATTGTTAAGTCTTTTAAAAAACTATTTCGTTAATTACATAATGGCATTAGTAATTATCGTTTAAAAACAAGCGTTTGTCGGAACCAGTGAAACATTCACTAATTAATGCGAAACAAGTGGATATTTAAAACATCAAAGGTAACCTAACAACTTACCACTTACTGAGACTTACTTACATAAATTAGTTATAAATAAGTGTTTCGATTTGGTGCGTAAACTTTCTCACCAATCTCTTAAAATTTTGTATAGTAAAGGGCAGTGTCATTTCACTACCTGTAGCTATTAATATTGTACTCGGTAACAGTTCCTTCATTAATTAGTTTTGTAATAAGTAACTAATTGATGAATATATCAATTAGTGTCCATTATCAACCTAAGATATCAATATTCAATATCAGTACTACTAAATTAATATATAATTAACACTAGAATGTAACGTGCATACCATATAAAGTAAAAAAATAAATGTTTTTTTTTGTTTTTGTTAGGATGCTAGAAAAACACTCAATTCAATCCAAGCATGTATGATTGTTTTTTGTTTCCAAGCAGATCCAATTAAATTTATACATATTCCTATTAAATATTTTAATTTACCTAATTGTTAAATAAATATTTTATGTGCAGTATTATTTATTTGTTTAATGGATCTACGAAGAAAATTGAAGAAGGAATTTTGGAGACAATTTTCCGAGCATCAATGTGTTACAGATATACTTACGTTAAATATACAACAGTTAATAACGGTTTTCTTTTATTTCAGATTAATAATAATGTACTTGAACCTTCAGCAAGAAGATGGCATGGAAATTTCCAAAATATAGGTTTGTGGACTCCGGGATTGGTATCTACAGATAGTGAATGGGACACAATTAGGTAAGGTAAGTTTCTTAGGTATTGTGAACAAAGTTATTCATAAAGTAAAATAAAATCTTTTTGAAAATTACCTTTATGGTAAAGATGAAGCAAGCCTATTTCATTATATCTGTTTCAAACTAATGGAGATAAAGCTAAAATGCGAGTGTAAAACAGTGGCGTAACTAGGTAACCACGGGCTCTGGGGCAAATAAAAAAATGGGACCCCACTGCTATCTAAATTAGTTAGGTTTTATCAAGTAAAAATATTAAATATACAAATACTTTAAAAATTCTAAGCTACTTTATCATCAGTTCTTTTTCATGCACCGCAGAGCAGCTAATAAAAATATTAAACAGTAATAACATAAATCACAATTAATACTTGGTGTAGGTATTGGGGAATAAAATGAAATAGAAAAGATTCAAGGGTTTACTATATAAAGGTCGGATCTACCAACTGACTAAATAACAATTATATTTACAATCTTTTCCTATCTTTAGTTTTCGCAAAAGTATCAATCATTTTGGTTAAATCCAGGCTAGATGTGGTTTTGTTTTCAATTACTATTAGCGATAAATGTCGGAATCGAGTTTGCCCCATACTATTTCTTAAATAAATTTTGACGTGACAACGTCTTATATTTCGATGGAGCCGGCTGCACGCACGAAAAAAACATGACTCATGCGGCGTTACCTCGCTCTGAGGCGTTCCATGTAAGTCTTGAAGTGCAAGCGAGAGCGCGGAACGAGCAACAAAGAGGCACAATCGACCTCAGTGTTCGGCAGCGTTCGACATCTGTCTCTCTCCTACTTGAGTGAGCGATGCGTCCGCGTGGACAGCTGCTATACAATAATACATTTCCATTTACCTCCTTCTCTATATCCATACAAAATATCTATCAAACAAATAAAATCTTTTGAAAATTGAAACCATTCCATCAGTATTTTCTTATGACGTTGTCACGTTCAACTATCGTCAGTAAACCGACTTTACAGACAACCGATTTTTTATTGTAATTTGCTAAAAGACCATTCAGCTGCTGCAGAAATGACAGGAATTGTAAAGAATAATAACATCGATGAATAATAAAACGCACATATCGCTATCCGTCAAATTGACAAGACTGCTAATCAACAGAAAGAATTTAGGAGAATTCCCTAGGTATAACTTTCGAATTTCTCCCAATTGAGTTGCCATGATTAAAGTTGACTTGCAGCCTGTCATATTTATTTTGAAAATGGGAGAAATTTTCAAAAGTTCAGTTCGATCGAGATTTTCTGGTAAGGATTCGAGGGCCCCCTGAGCTTGAGGGCCCAGTGGCATTGCCCCGCCTAGCCCCTAGGTAGCTACGCCACTGTTGTATTCCTAAAATAAAAATAAATAGGCGTATCAATTCAGATATTAGTTTAAGCAGTACAGTGGAATCTCATGAATGAAAATACTTCAGAGATATCAATGAGAACAAATACAAAACCCGCAAACTTTTTCGACGTTATGGTTTTAAGCAGCGAAGCAGAAAACTTATTGTAATTCCTAAAAATCCGAAAATATAATTTTCAAAGTTGGCAACCCTGACTGTGACAGACATGCAATCCAATAAATGAACTGATAGACAGACCCCCCGCTGTATTAATTTTGACTTGGTCTGTGTCCAAAACATTGAACCACGGTCCAATTCGTATACTTCAAATTTAAATTTTACTCCGGAGTCATACAGAAATGCGACAGATATATCAAAAACACTCACACGTATGGGTTACATTTGGTAACTAATCTGGTTCGTGAGAGGAATTTTTCTCCACGATATCCTGTCACATCCTTCAAAATAAGTCCTCTGAGTACTGTCAGGTCATAATATTAATTTCCCTTCGAGTCTATCTTATTACAACTGGATCTTCTGTAATGAAAGACAAACAGAAGGGAAAATGAAGTGTCACTCTTTCAGCGCCGTTTGGCTTGGTACATTTTAGGCGTTGCAAAATAATTAAAGTACAATAGCACCGTTAGTTTGTTAATTAAACGAAAATTATACTTGGAATGCAGCAATGTGTTTGTTTCTGTAGTTAAACGGTTGAAAAACGCATTATAAAATAACAATTTAGAACAATAACGTATCTATAGATTGTACTTAAGCTTTCAAGTTTATGAAAACTTTAAGCCAAAATTGTCTATTACAATAATGGCGATCGCAAACAGAAACGCTTGGTGCGTAGCACACCTTACATTTCTTAGTCAGAATATCCCCTTTGGCATACATGTTGACTAGGGTTTATACAAAAACCGACATTTTAGAAAACCGGTTTTCGAATAGTAATTTTTCTAGAAAATCGGTTTTAACCGGTTTCGAATTTTTATAAAAAAATTTTTTGCTCGAATATTCTATAATTCTATAATTATTTTAACAGAAAATTTAGAGTGATTAAAAGCAGTTTTTGACTGAAATTATTTACTGTTCAATTTTATTGATAGTAAATTTTTTTTATGCAATTTAGTAGAACAAAGAAATAATAGTTGACCAGGATTAAATAACTTTAAAAACAATTATTCGTTGTTTATGCATAATTTTCACATATAAGGATGTAAATATTTTTATAATAGTGAAACGAGTTATTCAGCAAAGGGTTCGAATAAATAAAAACAATATATTTTCATATTTTTATAATAACCATATTATTTTTTTAAAAAACAATGTTATTAGATACAGATGGATACTTATTAAAAACAATTAGAAAATATATAACTGTGTATTATATAATGTAAATTATAATCAAAGCCGAAAGACAAGAGTAAATAAAGTTTATGCATACATACTTATTAAAATCAATTTTAGTTTTAAAGACAATTAAGCAAAGGGCCGAGTATTTTCTATTCCGGGCAATTTTAATAAAAATTTAAATATTCTATTTATTTTTTTATTTAATGAAATATGATTTCAGAAAACAGAGGACGTCTATAGATTTGCTATTTAGTCGTGTCCTTCGTTTATTCACAAAATTCCCCGAAATAGAAAATACCCTCTCACTTGCGACCGAACTAGGCTTAATCGTTTTTAAAGCCTGATATAATAATTCTAAATTTTTGTCCTTTTTTTTTCTTCCGGTTCCTTTAAATAAAAACCATCAAACTGATATAAAATCTAAATTAATTCATCCAATAGACAAAACACACCGTTTATATCGGTCCGATATGATTCCAAGAACCAAACCGCTTGCAACAGTGTTTTCATCGGTCTGGTACATTTGGCTACATTTGTCATTTTCAAAATTTTTTTAAGTGTTATTCATACATTTAAAACCGATATTTTCTACTAAAAAACCGGTTTTCGAATTTCATAATTTTCTCCAAAAAACTGGTTTTAAAAACCAACAAACCCTAATGTTAACGCTAATCCGAGAGATGCACTTACAATACATTCAGTCTTCACACTACGAACACATTATATGTATGTACGTTTGGTTCAACCGACTTTTCCTTTTTATCTTTGTTGCACTGTAATTCTTCTTGCGATCATCCATTCTCTGTATCAAACACGTTTGGCATTTGATTTTTTTTAGTTACTCTTTGTATTCTTTGATTTCATCGCTATTCTATTTTCCGTCTTCTAATTCTTTTCAACGAAATTTGCGGATAAAAGTACAGAACTCATCGAAAATTCTAACCCAATATCTACTTCATTGTCATTCGTTGTATGAATAAATCTAAACTAATAATTAAGGACTCTGGCGCTATATTGATCATTCTAACTCTCCGGTGTATCGATATTCTTGGGAGTATATGTTCACCTTATCTTATACATACATATAAAAATTAATTTTTCTTTGTTTCTTTTTTAAATTTCGATATTATTTAATTTAGAAACCTTGCTTGGGGGAAAGGCATAATAATTTACCAAAATTGTATGAATGGTATGGGATAGCATACGGCACAAAGAAACAAGGATCATGTTACAATAAAGCTAAACGCTCATACACGTTTTACAAAACGCCCAGTCGTATGACAAAACGTCTGAATATGTTAGGCATAATGTAAAATTTCACTAATTTGTACATATTAAAATATCCTCTAAAAGCTTTAAGATTTTATGAAGCGCGTAGTTTTACTATAGGTAGTTAGAATGACAATGCACTTTCTAGTACCTGGTAGTATTGCATTTTTACAGTAGTATTTCAATTGTGAAACACGTTAATCGTACCACTTACTTGCAAACAAACTGAAAAATTCGTTTTAATGCTACTCAGTATGACCAGTAGCCTTGTTGACCTTAAGGCTATTTTCAAGTACACCACAACTTCTGAATGTTACGTAATTAGGCTGTCTGCATTTAAATGTATTACATAAATTACCCACGAAAGCATAACAAACTCTATTATTTCTTATTTCTCTTTATGCAATAGTGTAGATACGTATTAACAAAAACAAGGTTAAATTTTTTGTAAAAATCACTGCCTGGATATCTACGTGGGTATTGTTAATTTAATTAAATTATTTCGATATAAAGACAAAATAGGTAGGTTTACTTTTTTATTAAAACTAATTAAAATGGGTTTTCGAGGTACCTTATACGTATATTCAAAGTTTATATTAAGTATTAACTTATCAAATTATCGACACGGTGGGGTTTCATCTAACTATTTCCCTCAAAAGTTTTTTTTACTTTTCATTAATAGCAAATTGAGTAGGTATTGCCTTTATTTAAAAAATTGAGAATATGTGCCAATAACATTCACCTCCTGAGGGTTCCGAATTGTCATAAAGCCTTCTAGAGCTTATTTAGAATTACATGAACCTTGAACTTAGGTTGCACAATACACAGTAGTAAAATTCAACTCATTCGTTGTTTTCTACATTTCTACCTTCTAAAAACATTGGGCGTCAATGTTTACAGTTTATATGAATCTCCATCCCTGCTTTCAGCTATAGTTGATACGTTTAAAATTGGCATAGTCCGCAATAAAACTGTCGCATTTACTTTCTTGCTTTCTTCTTCCAACTTACTAACTAGACTAGAACGGTTGCTGACAGAACGCCTACTTTTACTCACGACAGACGTTGTAGGGAATATCGTAAAAATAGAAAAGAGATGTCAGGTATTGTCAATTATTGTGCAACAGAAAGAGATGCAGACAAGCAGAATTTGAGGATGTTGCCAGCCTCGAACTTTAAAGATAGTTCAACATTCTCAGGAATTTAGGAAACCAACGACGCTTATTTAAAGATATAATTCCAGACAGGCAGTTAAAAAGCCGACCCTGATCTTTGACGTACCTAAGCAACCCCTAACCGCTGCACCGCTTACTGTTTTTCAGTTTCTCTTTTCACTTTGTCTATACTACTCATGAACCATTTCCTAACTTAACAAGGGCGTGTTCAAAACGAAGTAAATGACTGCAGTCCCAAACGGAAACAAGAAAAAAGATGTAATGTACTACTGTTAGTTATATTAGTCATGCCACATAAATATTTGCTGTAATAACTAATATTTACAACAGAAAAGAGAGTGGAATTATTACTAAGACTAAATGTTCAATTTCTATGTAGTGACACTCTCTCTCTTCGCAGTTGATTCTTTAGAAGTATACATACTATCACTTTTTTGAAAGTAAATTGTTAAACATGCGTACGGTGTAGGGATATCTAACGATCTAAAAAAGTAAATCTTAATTTAGTCGATATTAGTCTTTTGAAATATAACAATATAATTAATAAATCGACTCGCTAATTATTGAAGAAAAGTCATTAGGTATACAATTATCATAAAATTAAATTAGGTATACAGTCAGTAGTGGCTCGTGAAAATTTACATTAAAGAAATATCGACGTTCAGATACCTCCACGATTTCGGCGGTTTGTTTGATCATTAATCCTTTGTTCGTAAATGTAGCAACATAATTGACAGATTGCGTGTAGTTTAACCCCCCCCCCCTAGAACTACTCTTCACGCAGACTATTGCATGTATATAGTAACTTTTGATCCATTTCTACATCCTGTTCTTTAATCCGCTCGATAATTGTCGTCAAAAATTCAAAAATTTTCATTTCTTTAACAGTAAAAATTCACATGCTAAGGTATAAATCCCCACCCCTTTTTATTATTAGTTATCCATCAAGTTCAAGCTGAATTTTAAGGATTTGATTATTACATCAGCAAAAGCGTTGAGATGACAAACTATGTTACTGTAAGTTAGTAGTTAGTTCATGGAAGAGCAAAATGTTCCCTCGATAGAGATTAATACTTTAAACTTTGAGACGACGTCAAGTTGTGCTCATTCCAGTCTACTTGTTATACTTACAACTGTCAGTCCTGTTTTAATTTTTGAGCCCTTCAGAAATAGCACGTCTGCTTTTGGATTTTCATTTACGTTAATGAATTCTTCAATTATGTGTCAATACAGTATTAGGTGCACTGATACCTAACTTTTTCGCCTTAAATATTATTTGGTAGTAAAAATGTACTGATTGTGTTTATTAGAAATTGTATAATATTGGCGCTTCTCATGTTTAACCGCTCAAAACTAGTGATAATAAAATAGTTTGTCTCTATATTTCAACCATTTACACATAGGAATACAGAACACTCACTCTGAGGACATAGATTCCTTTTTTCAAACAGTGATAATTTTTCCTTTCTTTATATTTAGTGTTAAAATCTAGTAAAACAAACTGATAATGTTTTGTTCCAAGAAAAGATTATATTAAAGTTGCTTCAAATAGTTTAACTCATAAATCTAGTGGAAATAATAATTTTTCGTTGTCTTGCATATTTGGACTGCGTCTTGCAAGTACATATAAAGACAGTCTTTGTGTTGGTCTTGGTATTCCATTTTTGCAAGATCAAAACTAAAACTGCTAGTATATTAAGGTTTCTACAACAGAAGTAAGTAAAATATAATCTTCATACCTCTTTATTCTTTATTTTCATAACTTATAATGATAATGTTGATAATGTACTTACGGGAAGATGTTAAAAATACTATGGATAGAAAAGGTCAGAAATGATGAGATACCTATTAGAAAGAGTAGAAGAAATGATGGAAGTCAATAAGAAATAGGCGAGATAAGTTTTTAAGACACCTCTTTGAGATAGTTGTTAAAGCAGAAATAGTAGTTAAGACGGACAAGGGTGGATCTCGATTACATTACTGTTTGCAGATAATTACCCTAGACAAAAATTTTCAGTCTCTCTCCAGTCTCTCGGAGTCTCTCAGAGTCTTTCAGCGTCTCTGAGAGCGTTTCTCACAGTCTTTCACAGTCTCTCAGTTATTGCCTAGGTGTTTTTATGGATCTCTCAAAGTCTCTGTATGAGAAACTCGAACGATAAAATTGTTAATTCAGAGATTCGAGTCTCTCGTTCAGAGACTGGATATGAAATGAGAATCTCTCTATGAGCGACTCGAGTTTCTCGTTCAGAGACGCTAAACAGTTTTTTGATAGTCTCTCTCAGCGACACCAGAGAGACTCGATGAGAGACAGAGACTCCAGTCTCACTTTTAGAGACTCTCGGCAAAGACGTAGATCGCTCTAGCTTTCGAGAAATGCAAAAATTAGTTCAAGATAGAACGAAATCCTCTTGGGCTATATCTTTATACTAATGATCGCTATGAATTCTACCTCTCAAAAATAAGTACATACAACAAAAAGAAAATAATGATATTAAATCCTTCAGTTTTTAAACAAGGGAACTCTTCTTATGTTTCAGAAATCTATAAATAAAATGACCTAGATAAAGTTAAATAAGTAAAATTATGGCTTAAAATAATTTCCCGAATCAATTTCAGATATGAGGAACCACAATGTTAAATAAATAAAATTTTTAACTGCTAGAAAGAATGATTAGAAAAAATAAATATCTTTGTCCATTAATAAATAATGCAAAAATTGTTTTCCATTTGGTAAATACTAGTGATCTAAATTTTGTAATAGTTAATTTAAGTACATTTGTCGAAGAATGTTTAAAAAGTAGATGGTTAATAATCAGGAAATGTCTAAAAGGATTTAAATTCTAAATGATGTTTGTTGTTTGTAGGTCGTAGGAAATAAGGTGCAGTAATAAGGGTAGTGGAACTAAAAATAAAAAACGCGTTTCGCTTCAAAACAGGCAATAAAGGACCGCAAGTGAGATTGAGATCCTGCAGAAGTCCATTTAGCAACCGTAATACATCAAAGGTTACCTTACCCTATCAGGACCTAGCTTGCGAACTTATCTCCTTTCATCTAATAAAAATGTCTGACCGTAGTCCGTTGCCTCTCTCTTTATGGCTTTCCCAAAACATTCTGAACGATATTTCAACCCCATGCTTCATTTAGAAATACTTTCAAGGGTCCCGCAATAAAACCACCACATTTCTTCAGGATATGATTAAAAATCGGCAGATCGTGAATTCTATAAAAATGTCTACCTTCCTACTTAAATATATGCATCAATACGTGTCTCAATATAGATTAATGTTCTTTATAGTTGTCATTTATTCCACTCTGTAAAATTTCAGTTATAGAATCAGAGCCATAAATATGGTTGTAGGTTCCATAACTGATCTTGTTCTTTATATTTAATTATTTAAAAAATTTAATCAAGTTTTTAGTCAGTAATTTATCGATAAATTACCAACTAACATTTCCATTAACAAGAAATGATATACACATATATTTGTTGGTTAACAATTAATGAAACTACTGACAGAAGTTTATTTACCGCCTGAATTTAAACAAAAGCTGTTTCGTACGGAATCCTAACCTGAGAACCAACTTAACCTTGTGTAGCGGAAAAAAAATGTTCTCCCATACATTCAAACTGCAAATGTTATGTTCAAACCATAAACTTCTTATTAATTTTTCTGTCATTAGTAAGTAAACAACTGTTATCTATATTTTTTTATTGTTTTGGTTCAATAGTTTCGGAGATGATGGGGGAAAATGGTCAATTTTTATCTATTTTGTTAAGTAACTTCGAAACTATTTATTTTGAAATTATANCAATACTTTTTTTTTATTTCCTATTTGCCCCCCAAAAATGACCCCCATGTTCAAAATTAATTTATTTACTTTATGCGTCGGAGTTTAGGTCACAGGAATTCATATGTGTACCAAATTTAGTAACTTAATCCGGTAGATTCGGAGTAAATTGACTGTGACAGACGGACAGACAGACACACGAGTGATTCTATAAGGGTTCCGTTTTTCATTTGGACGTATGGATCCCGAAAGCATAAAATTTGTCAATTTCGCAACAAATTTTGAACGGTAAGTCTCACGATCAGTCACGAAATTCATAAAGTGGCTTTATCATCAACAAATTAATGTAGATAACTGTAGCAACCAGTATTGTACTGTACGGTTACACATACGCATGAACTTATAAAGGGACACCTCAGGACGTAAATAATTTATTAACCTCCCGTCAAAACTACTGCACAATATGCATGTTCATAAAGTAGCATCCCTTGGAGAAATAACAAAACAAAGTACCTCGCTTTTTGTATCTTCCTAAGAAGATACAGCAAAGCAGAGCAATAAATGGATTTTGTCTATCCGACTATCTAGCGCTAAAGAAAATTTTTTAGATGTTTCTTTCCCACCAGCTGCAATATTGGTGGGCAGACAGCAAGGACCTATTCAGCCTTTTTTTTAGGAATCTTGAAATGGGTTAGTAGTGGTTATGGCGAGAAAAATGGGCGATATTACTGTCCAAACATATGCCTAAGTAATCCAAGAAAACCACAGAAAAACTTGAACCAGGCCAGACGGCTTCGAAATCGAACGGCTGTCCTCCTAAATCGTAAAGCAATGCTCTAAACCTCGCTCAGTCTATTCAACATACAGCGAACAGCCTTAGATCCTTTAGAAGTAGAAAAAACTATCTATTCAATCTTAAAAGGAGGAAATTAACTTCCAAAAAAAGGCCTACCGATTCCTTATATCCTGAAATAGTTCCCTTAACCAAACCAGAGGCTAGACGAAAAATTAAGAAATATATCACTGAGAAATGGAAAGAAACTCCCCCTAAAAAACTACAACAGATTAGAAAAATTTCGTAAACGTAAAAAAGAGGTAATAATACAGAGACTCCAAATATGCCCCTCTAACCTAAGTCATGTACATTTAGTTAAAAATATGTACAAAGTATGCGAACACCTTCCTACCGGTGGAACACATTATCAACGACTGCCCTGGAAATTTATAGCCCAAAATTACCTAAAAATGTAATTACTAAAATTTCTTCAAAACTCCACATTGTACGATAGAATTTAAATGTTTAAATCATGTAATAATACCGTGTAATAGCTAATAATATATAGTGGCTCATAGCCTAGCAGTTAATGCAACTTAAAACTATCGTATATAAAAAAAATTCTTTTCTTTTTTTCCAATTCAAGTAATGAATCAGCTTAATAATGCTTCACTAAAAAAAATCAATCGTTTATCAAGAAAGGACAGATATTAAGGAAAACGATCCACTAGAGCAGCGCTGTCCAACTTATCATAGCTCGCGGGCCATACTTTCTTCACCAAGAAAATTTATAAATGTAGTTTATAATAATTAAAAAAATATTTTATTTATACTGAAAATAATACTCTAGAGTATTCGTAATTTATTAATGATAACATTGTGGCAGTAATTGTTTAGCTACAATATCAATAATGTTAATTTATTCATAGTAAAATGTACCCTCGGGCCGCCAGTTGGACAGCCCTGCTATAGAACATTAGGGCTCCGCGAAACACACTTTGAGAAACGCTGTTTTGTTATGCATATGTGGACCATCCTAAATCAATTACTTACAGTTGCTTTGACAGACTTTGGTTATAAATCTGATGAACAACGGTGAACATTCTTAATAAGATGTTATGGATGTTATGGAATTGTCACAGTAGAATTGTTTTAAATTTATAGCATTCATTAAAAGTTACAGTTACAAGGTAACGTCTAACATGCTAACTTTTAACAAAATACAATGGATAATTGTGCATACAAATTCAGATGAAACAATGGCGGAGAAAATTGAACATTTTTTACCTATTCCTACAGCGCTTTAGCCTCTATTTAGCATAATAATGCTAAAGAGTTTTTAAGAAACAAGCAACGATATTTAAGATAAAAAATCGTCTGATTTTATATACAGTGGAACTTGGTTATAACAACATCGATTATAATGATAACTTTATTTTACCATTAAAACCAATGCTAAAAATCTCGGTAATAACGACAATACACAGCTGCTCGCAGCGCATTTCGGAATGTGTCTTATTAAGTTGATTTATGACCGTATCTTTAGTAGATTTTTGAACACGTGCATGATAATTGTGATGTCTTTGTCAGGGAAATCCTCGTATCATTTAGAAGAAAAATGCCAAACATTATATGTTTGTAAGTTTTTTTTAACAATTTATCTCAANCTGTCATCAAATACTTTTATTTGAAGGGGTTAACGCCGAAGGAAATTAAAAAAGAGATGGACTCAACACTGGGGACATCCTCCCCGTCATATTCAACCGTTAAGCAGTGGGTTTCCGAGTTTAAAAAGGGTCGTGTGAGCACCTCTGATGGGCCTCGCTCAGGACGCCCCGTTGAGGTGTAATTTCGCTTCCGTAAAATCGCTTACTATTCTAGACTTGCGGGTGCTCAGATTCGCTCAATAATAGTCGTAAATTATTCCAAGGGGTAATCTCACCAGCCGTCTCTTTAACTGAGATAAATTAGATGCTACCATTTCCGAATACTTAAATCTCCCTAACAAGGCAATACATACTGTACTATTTTGACCCTTAAATAATTAATTATTTTAATTTTTTAATGTTTAAATTGTTTTCGTGTCGTCGCTTGTCATTTTAATAAAATGAGCACCCATTAAAAAGGTATTTAATAATTCCAACAACTTACCTTTGATTCTTCAAATTGAAATTATATGCCTAATTCCGAAAGGCTTTAAAAATCATCACGTAAATTTCGTCTTGTATCTTTAAACTTAAACTTTGCGGAGTTTCATTCCCACCAGCCAGTAATGCTGGTGGGCGGGCAGTCCCTCCGGACTACGCCGGAAGGTAGGGCGGGAGGCCCTCTTCAGCCTGCTTTCAGGAATCGTGAGAATGGGTGGGTGGTGGTTCGGGTTAGAAAGGTGAGATGGACGAAATGAAGACAGAAGATAATGAAAGATTATCTGTGTGCCTAAGTGATCCAAGGAAACCACAGAAAAACTTGGACCAAGGAATCGAACCGGCGTCCTCCAGAATGCTAAACAACGGTCTAAACCTCTCGGCCATGCCGCTCGGTCATCTTGTAGCTAAAAAAAAAACTTTTGGGTGTTTCATTCCCACCAGCCAGTATTGCTGGTGGGCGGGCAGTCCCTCCGGATTACGCCGGAAGGTAGGGCGGAAGGCCCTCTTCAGCCTGCTTTAGGGAATCGTGGGAATGGGTGGGTGGTAGTTCGAGTTAGAAAGATGAGATGGATGAAATGAAGACAGAAGATAATGAAAGATTATCTCTGGAATATTACTGCCTCAGCATTTGCCTAAGTGATCCAAGGAAACCACAGAAAAACTAGGACCAAGGAATCGAACCGGCGTCCTCCAGAATGCTAAATAATGGTCTAAACCTCTAGGCCATGCCGCTCGGTCATCTTGTAGCTAAAAAAAAAACTTTTGGGTGTTTCATTCCCACCAGCCAGTAATGCTGGTGGGCGGGCAGTCCCTCCGGACTACGCCGGAAGGCAGGGCGGAAGGCCCTCTTCAGCCTGCTTTCAGGAATCGTGGGAATGGGTGGGTGGTGGTTCGGGTTAGAAATATGAGACAGACGAAAGGAAGACAGAAGAGAATGAAAGATTATCTGTGGAGTATTACTGCCTCAACATTTGCCTAAGTGATCCAAGGAAACCACAGAACAACTTGGACCAAGGCAGACGGACCCGGAATCGAACCGGCGTCCTCCCGAATGCTAAGCAACGGTCTAAACCTCTCGGCCATGCCGCTCGGCAGCTTGTAGCTTTTTTTTTTTTTTGTTTATTTTAGCCTCGAGGAGGGGAAATCTTGTAAAGACACCCTCCAAGGGAGGTAGTGTCGGATTCACTCCTGGAGGGAGCGCCTACCGACTAAAAACCCTCCTCGAGATGGTATAGCTTGTAGCTGTAAGGTCGTTCATTAAATAAGTTCGCAAATAAAGGGGTGGGGAAGATATTGCTTAGCGTGACGAGATATGACAAGTAGGAAGGGGGAGATCTAAGGAAATGTGACGTTCACAATTCATCAATTTTATTTTAATGTTTTTCTTATCTAGCAATATTTAATCACAAGAAATCGTTTAAAGGGCGGAGTTGACTATTTGTTAGGGAGTTCGCTAAATGTGTGACTTAGTGTGATAAAGACGACCCCTTTTTAAAATAGTTTCTGAATTGTAGATTTTTTTTTTTATTGCGCAATATTAAGTTAGGTGCATTTCACATAAATAAAAAGTAAGTTAAAAAAATGAAATTAAATCCTACAGCAGTTTAACAATTAAAAAGAAGGCAATCTAAATCCTAAATAATAGCTACAACTAAATAGTACCATCCAGAAGATGAAAATTACAAAATACCTATTAAAAGGATTGAATCCACCAAAGGTAGATTAAAATCAAAGAAATTTTGTAAAATCTTACATGATAATTAGATAACTTCATAAGGTGAGGGTAAGTCTACCATTAGGTACATATCTAAGGAAAATCTTAATGAAAATTCATCACTACAGTAATTACACATCAATCTGACGTAATAAAATTATAAATTGTTAAACTTCACAATTTTTTCGCCAGCACTGTAACTTCTTCATATCATCGAAAACTGTAATAATGAAAACATCAATACAATTCTGTTCTATTTAACAGAGCATAGATATACGAGGGTGGATTGATAAGTTTCCGGCCTAACCAAGAGATGACGCCACTAGGCCTACCTTGAGGTGACATTCTATAGTACCATCCTTGGATAGCTTGTAGCTATAGTTTCAGCCCGATCTCCTTGCTAGTGTAGGTTTGACAGCACGCTGAACAAGACGCCTCTGTGGTTTTCGTAAAAATGGAAAAGCAGGAAAATCGTGCTGTCATCAAATACTTTTATTTGAAGGGGTTAACGCCGAAGGAAATTAAAAAAGAGATGGACTCAACACTGGGGACATCCTCCCCGTCATATTCAACCGTTAAGCAGTGGGTTTCCGAGTTTAAAAAGGGTCGTGTGAGCACCTCTGATGGGCCTCGCTCAGGACGCCCCGTTGAGGTCACAACTCCAGATATGATCGAAAAAATTCATCAAATAGTGCTGGGAGACCGCAGATTGAAAGTGCGTGAGATAGCTGAGACCTGTAAGATGTCATATGAACGTGTGCAACATATTTTGCACCAACATTTGCATATGGAAAAGCTCTGTGCAAGATGGGTGCCGCGTTTGCTAACAGTCGACCAAAAATTGATTCGAAAAAACATTTCTACCGCAAATTTGTCATTGTATAAGCGTAATCCAAGCGAATTTTTGCGTCGATTCGTAACCGTTGACGAAACGTGGGTCCACCACTACACTCCTGAAACCAAAGAACAGTCTAAACAGTGGATTGGACCAGGGGAACCAACTCCAAAGAAGGCAAAAACAATTTTTTCGGCGAACAAGGTTATGGCTACTGTTTTTTGGGATGCAAGAGGTATTATATACATTGATTACCTTGCAAAGGGTAATACTATCACTGGTCAATACTACGCAGACTTATTGCAACGTTTGAGCCACGAGGTGAAAATTAAACGACCTCATCTGGCGAAGAAAAAAATCTTGTTTCATCACGATAACGCACCAGCGCACACGTCAATCGTTGCGACGGCTAAAATCAACGATCTAAAGTTTGAATTGATGCCGCACCCTCCTTACTCTCCAGACCTAGCCCCGAGTGACTATTTTCTGTTCCCTAATCTCAAAAAATGGCTTGGCGGTAAGAGATTTGCGGACAATGAAGAAGTAATCGAAGCTGTAAATGGTTATTTTGAGGAGCTTGACGAATCAGTCTATAGAGATGGCATTAATAGACTGGAACACCGCTATGAGAAATGTATCAGCCTTGGAGGAGATTATGTTGAGAAATAAAAAAAAAAAATTTTTAAAAACCTTGTTTTTCTTGGTCAGGCCGGAAACTTATCAATCCACCCTCGTAAAATAAGAAGTTTTAAGAATGCCAAAATAAGAGAGACAAATTTTTCTTCTGATACTTACAAAAACCTTCAATATAAAATGTTTTATTAACCTTCCATAAGGAATAAGCTCCGGTATGCAATTATCACATTTGTTCTAAATATATATGTTGGTAAGTTTAAAAACAATTTTGAACTATCCCAAAATTCGCATTAGATAACAAAGAGATTAGAGGTGTATTTGATATATATTCCTATCTATATAAAATTAATGTTCATAAAGGATACGGGCAGGGTCGAATTGGGAACAAGCGAGGTCGAAGGGTAATATATTAAAAACCACTCATCCCCAACAATATTCATATCCGACAGAACATCGACAAGGAGAAGTTCAAAGGACACGTTAATTAGATTGAATCTAGAATTGTAAAATTGTTAACATAAAGAGGTTTTACATTAAAAAAATATTTGAAGGAACGTGTTGTATTTGAGGTGAGGGTTCATCAGTAACTACTTTTTAGGGTTCCGTACATCAAAAGGAAAAATGAAACCTTATAAGATCGCTTCATTGCCCGTCTGCCTGTTTCTCAGGAATGCGTGAGGGTATCAAGTTGAAATTAATATTAAATACTCAGGTCTCCAATCCCTTGGAGCTATGAAACAATCGAAGTCGACGCAACCAAAAGATACCACCGTTTATACCGCAAGAAGCAATGTCTTATAGTACAAGTAAAAGAAATAAAGTAAGTTTGTAGTTTCATCAGAAAAAAATACACGAAGAAAACTAAATTTTTATGACAATGCCGAAATTACAATTTTCGAATGTAAATGATTGAATATGCCGTAAAAATAAAATTAGCTGACTTATAATAATAATCTCAATGTCAACGTGTTTTTTAAAAATTATTTCAAGTTTCTTAATTATTACAACTAGTTCATCCCCCCTATCGGTTACTGTGAGCTCAAACTGTTAGCACCATTGCTTCGAGTGGTCGAAATTCACTTTTGTAAACAATTTGTTTAATCACTATCTTTGTATTAAAATTGTTTGAAAAATTACATTTAAAGGAATTGTTTGTAAATAGGTACGCAACACATCGTACACTTCAGCATAAGAAATTGCTAATACTAACTACGTAATACTACTTTGCCCTGTGCTGACAACACACATAAGTTCCTT
>NW_020439024.1:101941-113822 GCF_000699045.2 Agrilus planipennis
CAATTTGTAATGTAAAGACTATACCAGGACGGGCTTCTTGGCGGTAGTCCACTGAAAACCCGAGGTAACTATACAGTCTCTTCGTTTGGAAGGACAAGCTAATGGATGGTGTCATACATGGTGTTTTAGTACGTTCTACGACGTTCTATGACGTTTTCTAGAATGCATTGCGATGGGTCTCTTGTCGGTAGTATACCAAAAAGCTCCGGATAGCTACACAGAGAAAACTAAATTTTTATGACAACGCAGAAATTACAAGTTTCGATTGTAAATAACTGAATTTGCCGTAGAAATAGTAGAATTTATTAGGTAACTTGTAATAATCTCAATTTTGACATGCTTTTTTAAAAATTATTTCAAGTTTCTTAATTATTACAATTAAATTTGTAATATCAACTAAAATACCTAGTAAATTTATTTCTGCTGGGATTCTATTTTTACAAATTCGGGTCTAAATTGTAGCTTTTAATATTTTCGCTTACAAAGCAATGGGCTAGTGAGATAAATTGTAAATTTTGTCTTCTCATTTTCACCGCGTAATTTTTTAACTGTAGGTAATTATACATTTTGAGGGAAAAAGCGGGAAAAATCCTCCAAACTCGATTATTTACATACCTACAAGATAATTTTTTTAATTGTAGCGACCGTGAAGATGTTCTTTTTAAATACTAAACATTGTAGCGACCACGAGCGCAATTGAGTGCGATCGGGCATACGTGTGTGTGAGCGGCTTATCGATTCGCCAACTAGCCGCGGGCGCTTTTCTTCATGTGCGCTGTATCTGTAAACGTGTGTGTCGTACCTGCGTTCCGGGAAAGCAATAAAACCGTTCAAAGAAAACGAGACTTCTCTGGAAGGCTGAAGAACGTTCCCGAAAGGAGGCAAGGGAGTATAAAAAGGAAGAGACGATCGCCGAAGTGGAGTAGAAATAANGCGCTGTATCTGTAAACGTGTGTGTCGTACCTGCGTTCCGGGAAAGCAATAAAACCGTTCAAAGAAAACGAGACTTCTCTGGAAGGCTGAAGAACGTTCCCGAAAGGAGGCAAGGGAGTATAAAAAGGAAGAGACGATCGCCGAAGAGAGTAGAAATAAATTAACAGTCGCAGAAGTGAATCAAGAAATAAATTGAAAGTGATAGAAGTGAAATAAATAGAACAGTGAATAGTAACAGTAGTGTAAATAAATAGAATAATTACCTAAGTTTAGTAATAATTTAAGTGTTTTTAAGTTCAATAATAATTAGTTTAAATAAATAGTTTTCTTCTTAAAAGTTAATTTGTTAAACCCACGAACAATATATTAGTGGAAAAATGGTTTGTTTCATTGATTGGGATCATAAAGTTACGATAGGATAATATAACAGGAAGGAAGTGAATGAGTGCTACCGTGGTTATGCAGTTCAGTTTTCTGCAAAAATGTTCATCATTTCCTTGAAAGGAATTTAAATTTCTATCTTTACTGAATCGTGAAATTATTTCCCTTACTGTAACTTGTTATGCTATCAATAGGGTATCTATAGATTGTGTGTAGAGGTATATTTGTTTTAGAATGAGCCAGCGGTTTAATTTGTGCTATCGGAAAAGGCGCTGCAAAATGAAATATTCACGAGAATAAAAGATCCAATATTGCGCACAATGGAACAACTTAATTTCCTTTGTTCCTCTCGCCTTCGTACTTATAGAAGTTATCGCATCTGCTTTTGACGTAAAATCTTTAACATCTGGAAGAAACTAAATGGAAATGATATTCATATAATCATCGGGACTCGAGTAAAATATTGCTCGAAGAAGTACCTCTTTAACAATATGAATTTAAATCATCGGACAATGTTATTATACCGGTAATTAGTGCATTAAGTACAAATCAAGCTTCTTCGTAATCTACTAAATCGATTACTTACATTTTATTTAATACCTACTTATGCATAGCCAATTATATCCTTAAGAACAGTTACACATTTCTGATATTTTCTAGACAAGCACGACATAAAGAAAGAATCCCACGATTAAGGAGGCCCTACAACATCATCATCACAAGGTCGTCAGTCCTAAGACTGGTTGGACACGTACCTCCACTCTTTCCTCTTCGCATTTCACTTAAACTAGAACATCACACATCGTCAACTGTTTGTTAACAGTAATCTAATCTAGGTCTACCTCTGCTCCTTCTAACTCCTGTATCTGCCTCTAGTGTGTTTCTAACTAAACCTTCATGCCAGAGAAGGTTCCCTAGTAACCTATCTCGCCTATTTCTTATTGACTTCCATAGATTCCTCTGTTCTCCTATTCTTTCTAATACCTCTTCATTTCTAACCTATTCTATCCACGTTATCCTCATCATTCACCTGTAATACCACATTTCGAGCCCTTCTAACCTTTTCTTTTCCGCCACCACTACTGTCCATGTTTAGCACCCGTACACCTTTAACAATCTTTTTCTAATTTCTAAATTAATCGTTCGCGAGCATAGAAGTGACTTCTTTTTATTGAAGGCAATCCGACTTTGCGCTACACCCTACTTTATGTCCCTACTACTCTTTCCGTCCTGACTTATCTGAGTTTCTTAATAGATACCTAAAATCAGCCACTTCTTCTAATCTTTCGTTTCCTATCTTTATATTCGCTCTTTCCCTTCTTTTTCTTCCCTTGCATACCAGTATTTTTGTTTTTATTTATTTTCATACAACACTGTTTTGTCAATACCGCTTCAATTTTTTCAAAGCTATCTCTAAATCCTCCGTGCTAGTTGCTAATATTGCTATATCATCTGCAAATTTAAGCATACTAATCTTTTGCCTCTGTATATCTATCTTTACAACTGTACTGTCTTTAATGATATTGATCGCGTTTTCGGTGTATATAGAATTCAATCGAAATTCTTAATCAAAAATTAATGCTGTAACTGACCAATCAGATCAAGAGTTAGTTTATATATCATAATAACCAACTATAGGCGGAGTATCGCTATCTAGTGAATATTTGCTGCTACTGAACTATTTTATGTGTCAAACAATACCTTACCCTGATAAATCTATGGCCAAAAACTTAATAAACGTTCTTTATTAATATGTTTTGCGTGATATGGTAGTCAATCGTCGATTCAATTGGGCAAGTTGATACCTTGTCTAAATGAGAAGCTCGAGTTACTCATAGAGAGATCCTCATTTCGTATCCAGTCTTTCTACGAGAGACTCGAGTCTCTCAATTTTTCAGTTTTATTCATTCAGTCTCTCTGTGAGAGACTCGAGTCTCTGAATTAAGAATTTTATCATTCGAATCTCTCATACAGAGACTGTGAGAGATCTATAAGAACACCTAGACAATAACTGAGAGACTGTGAAAGACTGTGAGAGACGCTCTCAGAGACGCTGAAAGACTCTGGAAAACTCTGAGAGACTGGAGAGAGACTGAAAATTTTTGTCTAGGGTACTGAAAGTACCAATCTAACCTTCCACCAAGATATTTTGCAGTTTTAGAAAGTCTTGTTTGAAAATAGTTAGTTGGAGATTTTTCATAAATTATTTTTTATGTTCATTATAATTTTTATTGACAGTATTAATTAAAGGCTATATAGACAGTTTGCATCGTCAGTATATTCCTCAATTTCTTTATTGAGAATTTATAATTTTTATGCCTCCATATGCACCCAGTACTAAGTTGGAATTTCCCGTATAGTTGAAAATAATCTTATGTTCCACATATATTTTCGAATGGTTAATGCAAATCGTTCCATAAATTGCTTTGGTCCAAGTTTCGCTACCGATAACGAATTTCTCAATTATCTCTGGAAATTGATAAATTCGATTCGAACACATGTATTTACTTATCTAGGTTTCGACAAGAAAAATGCCCTGTGCCAGCAATTTCTGGTCGCGAGCTTCGCCATAAACCCTCCGCTGGACGATAATTAGTTTTAACCAATAAATTCACAGCTTACGCCAAAGATATTTCAACTAATGACCGTTAAAATCCAACTGAGATCCTTCACCAAAGATAATTAAATCGAGATGGCGAACTAGGTTAATTACTTTTGTCTACTTTCAAAAGAAAAGGTTGTAACAGTCCATTTCAGTAGGAATACCTACCGTAAAAATTCCTGAAATATCTACATACATTAAAATTATTAGTGATGAAGAAAATTAATCCTGATCTGTATTTATACTAGAAAGACTAAGACCGAACGAACAAGACCAAAATTACTTGCTCATTCCTAAAAATTATAAATAATATTAGGTTGCCGATGCTATTTCTTAATGTTAGCGACATCTATTGCTTCTAAGTAGAGTTTATCTCACTCCATTTAAATTAAAAAAATTTAATACTATGCTATTTTAATATTGAACCTCTTTTATGTGTTAATAATTCATGAAAACCATTTTTCCCTAAAGTAAGGTCATTTTTAATCGAATTATCTGCCTAAAAAAACCCAAATTGTTTTTTATACTTATTGTTACCAAAACACCCAACCCCAACACCTCTATATTTTAAAACTAATTATGAAGTTTAAAACAAATTGCGAAATACAATTTCTTGAATCACTATACAATTCAGCTGCGAAGTCATCAACTGAAATTGCCGAATTATTTATTAACTTTGAAAATTTAAACCACGCAGTCTTTAATTTTTCTTGTATATGGAAGTACATTGAGATTTCTGAATAAATAATGGATTAGAATTAAGGGTGTCTTTGCTTGCGACTAAGCGACTTTTTAATTTCCAACAAAGTATAACGGAAATACCTAAGATAACGGAATATTTAGACCTTTTATTCTCTGAAAGTTTAACCCTTTCCGATGGATTAACAACAGAAATGTAAATTGAGTTTATAAACTTCGTTTTGATGTAAATTTCAAGTATCTAATTAAATTAAACTGAGGAGGAATTAGAGCCCGGCCCGCAGCAAAATCATTATCCGGTAATAAAAACCAATAATAAAAAACCCTGTAATAAACAACAATATTTTGGTTATTCTTTGAACTTCACAACCACTTTTATCTATTCCTGAAAATTTTATATTTTTTTTCACACTTATTTATTGTGTGTTCAAGTTTAGAAAAAAATCGATCAAAAATTATGCATTAAGACTTGAAAAATCTTATACTGATATTGTAACAAACAAGTAATTAATTTAATACCTAAATACACTATATACAGTTATTTGTACAAAAATTTGTTATTTACTTATATCACTTCTGAATTCATATCACTGCTCGTTCCTCTTGTTCGCGCAACGTTCTCGCTTATTTTCACAAACTTCTGGTAAGTTTCTCTTGTCTCTTCTTATAGCTATCAAAGGTGCCGCCGGTATCGATCGCCTCCTGCGGCATTCGTTTATATCAGTAAGCTATTATTTTAAAGGAATTACCTAAAAACTGAAAGAGTGCAACTGGTAAGAATAATGATCTATGTAGAGTAATTTTTTAATAGCTACAACAAAACACAACATAACATATTGATACAGCATGTCTGCTAAAAATCGTATTTAAAATGAAAAATTTACATAAAACAATACGTAGTAAATTTCTTTAACAAAATTGTTTGAATTTATTTATACTTCACCTAAAATTAAAATGACAAATTCCATAACGGTTTGGAAAAAATTAATTTTGTTTTCTAAACTTAATCTTGTATTCATCTTATAAAACTTATTAAATTTCAGTAATGATTAAACTTTTCTCATTTCTAGATTAAAAAGTTTGATTGCAATGTAGCAATGTTGAGTTTCTAGTAAAAATTATAACTAGAAACTTTTCTAATTATAGGTAACTAACCCGTGGTAATTACAAACTGGCAACCATTTCAATTGTAATTGTAATTTTCGTACTTCTTACCTTATCAACAAATGGACAAACAAATGAAATTCGAGCACTTAATGAAGTTTCGATGTTTTACAAAGATTTTAGTATTTGATAAAATAACTTCACACGCAATATTACAAAGCTATGAAGTTATTCATGGTTTAAGACAGAGCTGTAATTTGAGAAATTAACTAAGTATGTATTTATTTTATTCATGCTGCTGAAATTGTGGATTAAAATGTTGGTAGCAAAATAAAATCTGTTTCATTAAGTATCACAAAGCGAATGTCTATAAAAACCTTACAATGTGCCTCCAATATTATAAGATTAAGATTGTTTTGACTTTTGTACACAATAGATAGCCTATGAGCCACCAGGAATCACAATACTTTTTGCGGAAGGTGTTATACGATGCCCTAGTCCCTAAAATTTCCTTGAGTTGGCACAGTTCATTCCCCCCCTCCTCATTCACCAATTCATAGCATTCTTTCCAAGTTCTACTATCCTAACATCCTCCTAACACATGTATCAAACATTCTACCTCCCTGACACACATTCTGCACCGTCTGTTCTCTTCTTTCTTCAATTTATTTACATCCCCTACACTCATCCCCTGTCCCAAATATTGCTAAAACGTTTACTTCCTCTCTCCCCTTCTAAATACCTTGACATCCAAACCCTTTGCACAAAATCTCTCTCAGCCTCATCACATACGAGGGCGGTTCAATAAGTACCCGTGTTTGAAGACAGAGGACATTCCTGAGGGAAATTGGTGTTTTCACCGTATGCTGCCATCTATCAAACCACGCCAAAACGAATTTCAGACTGATTGATAGGTTAGTTTGGATTTGGCAGCCATTCGACTGAGACGTGTTTCGTTATTTCCGCTAAGATGGAAAAAGATCAGTATCGTTCGGTAACTCGTTTTTTGTTTCTGGATGGGAAAAAATGCGAGGAGATGAAAACAAAGTTGGATACTGTTTATGGAGACATTTCGCCATCTACGACCACAGTTAGATATTGCTTCAACGAATTTAAACGTGGGCAAAGGTCCGTTTTTGATAGGAGCGATGAGAAGTGTATCTTTCTAAAAGGGAACTATGTTAAAAAATAAAAAAACAAATTTAAGAAAAAAAGGTGTCTTCATTTCTAACATGGGTACTTATTGAACCGCCCTCGTATCTTGACTCCTATATTTTTCTTAAATCCTCTCCCATTAGCATTCCCTACATCTGTTCTTCATTAATTCCTCTACCTCCTCTTTTCTTGAGTCAATCTTGACATTTCCCTAAACTATCGCCAACTATTCTAGTATAATCTATACTTTCTCCACTGCCGCTCTGGACTTTGTTTCAGCTTCTATTATGTCTCTAACATCTAATTAGCTGTCCTAGTTCCACAAGTGCTATAAAAGGACGTATACCAACTGTGGCATATCATAAAATTAATGTCGTAGGATCATGGCCAAGCGCCGCAGCGGGGATATACTATCTGCTCCTATTTTACCCGACTCTCGTGTACCTGTGTACTCTGTTTTTCTGATCTCTTACGAAAATCTGTTAGTTTATGTTTTAAGAACTCCCTTAAAAAAAATTAGCACGATTGAACAATTTTTAGGGATCATTCATGAATTTTTTAAAAGATCATAACAAAAATCATTTACTACATATTTATTTTTTAATTTTTTTTTCTCGCTACAATAGATTAGTAATTGTACAGAGGAATAAAATTCAAATTCACGGAATACTACAGATACTCGTTATCTCGTTTCTTGATTTAAACAAAAAGTAGGACATGATTTTGAGTATATTTAGAAAAAATAAATTAGGTGTACTTGATAAACCTATGAAAACACTAAAATATTGCTTGAAAGGAAACTAGGTATACTTCGTTTAGTTTCTGTACCGATATGACCTTCAGTTTGACCTGCGCAAAGTAGAAAAGAACAGCACCAGGCCAGAAAAGGAAGGAGACAACTCTCGGCCAAACTATTAACCGGTGAGGAGCGTATGGTTCATATAGTACTGCATGGAAAAATTGACCATTTTATCCATTACAATTGCATTGCTCAAATGTACTGTTATTGGTACCATTTACTACTGAAAATATCAACGAGATGTTTATTTGTATTTGAAGACATATTAAAGGCTTTAACGCTTGTTTTAGACACGCACTACTATTCATGATTGAACAAAACTTTTGGCAGGTACTGTATGAAAAGGTATGTTTAATGAACAAGAGTCGAGAGTATAATGAGCTTTTTTACCCTACCTACGATTTTGCCAGCGCGAATCCAAGACATTGGAAGGGGCACATCGCTAGAGAAAGTGAATGAAGTATACATTGAATACTGTATATGTATAAATATGTAACATATTATATATGAATTTCGTTATTGGAAAAATATATGTTTTTATGTATTCACTGTTTTTTTATACAATATACATTGCACTGCATTTATACAGGTCATTAGATCGCTGGAATTTTATGATCACCTAATTAACCTTCCACTTAGGGTGTCGGTTAATACGATTGTCGGAGTTGGTAGTATCTCTTAGCAATAAAATCACTGCACTTGGTAGTTTTGAGAAGGATCGCCGCAGTTGGTATATTTCCCTATAGAAAAACCCCCACCAATATAAATTTAAGCATCGAGGGTTTATAATTTTAATTCTGACATGAATCCATCCCCCGTGGAACCAAAATAACATTTAGATAGAGGTTATTATTAAAACATCGTTACAGGTTGTAAATGAGAAGTAAAGGTGACTAACGGAAAATTTCAACGATAAACGTTAAGCAATGGAATGAACGTTGAGTAGAGTATTAAAATTGATGGCATTTTCCCGACGAGTTGAAAAATTATCGCGGGGCCCAAAGTTTAGTTAGGGCGGTGGTTTCCTTTTTTTGTGAATTATTCACTGTAACTTAATGTTGATTAATGTCCACCATCAAACTTATTCCAGGTAGGTATGTATATGTAAATGTACAATGAAGCCATAAAACATAGTCATCCCGGCCATCGCTAATCTTAACTATCTGCGTGTAGACACAAAAGTTTTATCTGCAGTGGGAGCAAACTCAATGAAAAACGGGTCACGTACCATGGCGCGCTTTAAAAGGACACGAAACATTTCGTTGCTACTCTCGTGTAAAATTCCCTTTTGTAGCATTCAACGAACGGGGTTAGCAATGTTGCTGACATGACTCTTTGTTACATATTATTCCTGTTAATAAATCATGGAGCATACATTCATTGCCATTTATTAAATTTAATAATCTATGTTGTTATGAAATTGCACGCTACATTACACATTAACCATGACCATGAAGAATTATTAGTTTGTAGCAATTAATATCCTACCCCACTTTTGTTCGAATATTGTCGAATCAGTAATTAAATAATGATGTTAATTTTCCCCCAAAGTCTTTATGATTTCATTTTAATAATTAATTAACTAGATATCGATTTTATTATCAAAAATCCAAAATAAATTCAATTAGTTTTTTACACAAAATAATTCCGAATTCTACCAATGCAGACTAAATATTTTATTAAGGGTGTGTTCCAAAATATAATCCAGCATACTGGCCAGTGCTGATGACGTCATGATTGGACGCCATATTGTACTGGTGTGCCACCATATTATATTGTATTGGTGAGACAGGTGTGACGTAATAGTATATCAAAGAGGCATGAGTGCATCAGAATTTGAGGAATCTTTTACTGTAAGAAACTTTAATAATTTTTGGAGCAAAACTGTTGTTAATAAGCACAAACACTATTTTCAATATGACGGCTACGAACTGGCCAGCATATTTCGGAACGAAGCAACAGTATGGCGTCAATTCATGACGTCATCAGCATTGACCAGTACGCTGGGTTATATTTCGCAACACACCCTAAGTCAGTAATTTATCGAAACTGCCACATGTGGATCGCGATTTCGATCTTGTTTAGTCTCACCTTGACTCCATACATATCGTATTATCAACAATAATAGACACTAATCATGATAACAATTGTACATACATGCGCGTTAAAAGTTTTCCTTCTATTTACATAATTATTTAGACGCCATATACAAACAATAATTATGTATTTATTTAACCAATATTTTTGACTACGTTTTTAAATAATTTCATCGTATAGCCCTACCCTCCTGACTCTTGCAACACCTGAGATATCCGAGCCATCGGTGACAATCCCGCGCTTGAATCGGGCACGTGCTCGCTAATTCGCATCACGTTGCTAACTTCATACTATTTTCATTACTTGCGCGCGCAAGTTCCGTTGCATGGTGCGCGCAACATCCTTTATGTTGTTAGGCTACTTATAGTACTTCTCCATCTAATTGCGATTGATAAAATGGGTATAGATTGGATTATGTTCTCAATATGACAGACGTCATCCTCTTCCTTACACAGCAAAACATCTTCCTTCTCTAAAAATTAAAAAATTCAATAAAAGCCATATATTAATCAAGTAATACGGAAAAAAACATTTTTCATCATTCTTTTAATTGTTGGGTGGCAGTTACTATCACATTTTGAAGCTTACAAATCCAACAAATTGGAAACAGCTACGTATGCACCTAAATTGAAGCTGCAGCTGTAAAATACTGAAACATCAATTACTAAATCTAATTGATGGATAACTATAGAAATTTTTAATTATCAAGAGCGTCTTGCACGAAATTGTTATTAAAGTTTCGTTCGTTCCGTCGGCAATTTACTGAAAATGTGTATCTGTTCATTAAAAGATTTCCAATTTTCGAATCGCCTTGAACTCTGACAGGAACTGCAACCTCTAATGACGATACGTAATTGGATAAGTTTAATCAAACACCACCCCAGCATCTTCGTCCTTCCGATAATTAAGGGTAAATATGATTAAATTGTAGAGTTTTGCATATTTATAAAAATAGCACGACCATTAAAAAAAATTAAGATAACAAATACTTTTAGATTAGTTCAGGATTTATTGAAAAAACTAATTATACGTTTTACCTTATTGCAGCATCTGCACGAGCTTCACTAATTAACCGTTTCTACTTAAATATCCACAAAGAGTTCGTAACTTCGTCGTTTTGTGACATTAAAATAACTTCAAACGTGGGAAATTCAATTAGCGGAATGATTATTTTACTAAAATATCAACATAAAAAATGTTTAGCAATTTACTTTCTAAAATTAATCGTAATTGTCCACAAAGAGTTAAAAACTTGGTCGTTTTGTGACATTAAAACAACTTCAAACGTGAAAGAACCAATTAGCTGAAATATTTTTATATAAAACATGAACTAACTTATTAAATTTTAACTTCCCTAATTCAAAAATATAAACTGCCAGCGGGTAGTAGGATGATTTTGTATAGGTAATTGGTTTGTTTCTGACATAATAACAAGCCTGATAAAGATGGTTTAAGGGAACGAATAACCTCCTAAGTTGTGTGAAGTTCAAAAAGTATCAAGAAAATATTTTTTTGCGAAAAGTGAGCAGAAGTGATTTTGATAAAAAATGGGGAATAGTGGATAGGTAGAAATAATATTTATAGAATCTATACGCAGGTTAGAAGGGATGGGGTAAATGTCCAACTAGTCCTAGGATTAACGACGCGATAATGAAAAACACTTCGCATCACTAAGAAGTGCAATGAACTTTAAGCTATCTTTCAATTTACGAAAAACTCTTCTTTCCTGAACGAATGAAAAAATAGGCAATCGATTTAATTCATTTCATCTATTTTCTATATACATACTAGCTTTTCTCAGCGGCTTCGCTCGCAAAAAATAATATAGTCAACATTACGTTTAGCTGTCAGTTGCGTTTTGTTATACCATTTTTAACAAATGAACGGCTAGACTGATGATTTGATTTATAAATTTTTCGTTTTGCTGTCATTTGCGTTTTGTCATTCCATGTCAGTTACGTTTACATATACCACGTTTTTCTCGTAGAACGTGATAAAAAGTATCCTATGTCCTTCTCCCGGTTGTAAGCTACCTCCAATTTTTAGCCAAATTAGTTCAGCCGTTCTGGAGTTCTAAATGGTGTAACTAAGACGACTTTCTTTTATATATA
>NW_020439024.1:117165-124787 GCF_000699045.2 Agrilus planipennis
CCATTTACCTCCTTCTCTATATCCATACAAAATATCTATCAAACAAATAAAATTAAAATTTTCTTTTGAAAAATGAAACCATTCCATCAGTATTTTCTTATGACGTTGTCACGTTCAACTATCGTCAGTAAACCGACTTTACAGACAACCGATTTTTTAACTAATTTAAGCACTGTGTTTGCTTTTCATGTTTATAAATTGCTATTAGGTAATAAAAAATCACATTCAACTAACTGAGTAAGTAGGGTTAAAATTAGGATAGGACATTTTTTGGTGATCTTCGTATTTTGTGTTATCTAGAATAATGCTTTCTTTCTCAAATTGACATACTACACAAATGTACACTAAACAAATAAGCAGAAAAATTCTATATTAAAAAGAGTACCTACATATTCATATATTTCCGTGCTCAAACCATTTGCAAGCAACAAACTAGTCTAAGTGTTCCTCAGCCCCTTTTAACTCCTGTTTCTGCTTCTAATATGTCTCTGTTAACCCTTCATGACTCTTATAAGCGTCCATCCTATCTTTCGTTTTTCTTATTATTTACATTACACATTTATTTGCCTTTCCCTTTTTTATACCGCACGAGTGACAATACCTGTTTTGATGGACGTCTGAAATATGTTTTTTCAACCACATCTGTCTGGAAATATCACCAGTTTCTCTTAAATCTATCCTAAATTAACCAAACTCTCAAAATTTTCTGAACAAAACCTAGGACTTCTCAAAGTCTTTAAATTGCATTAATTGAACTTATATTAAATATTGATGTGAAAATTAATTTTCAATTTTTACCCATAATAAATTGCCTCAAGTTAATAAATAAAAAATTTTTGCTATTGTCACACACTCGCCGGGAATCGAACCCGAGACCTTTGGCTTTACGCACCAACAGCTAGGTCTAGGTATTTGTACGAATTTTCTTCTTCGTAATCTGAAGACTGGTTGGAGACAAATTAATAACATATTTAATATTAAATATTATTTATTGTTTAACAATATGTATATCATCCTCCCATAATATATTAATTCTTATAATTACAGACCTTTAAAATACTTTTTCATTATTTTTAATTTCATACACCTTCTTGGGCTTGTTTGTATTCATAAACACTTCCTCTTTCGACAAACGTCGAAGGAATATTCTTTCTGGTTCTTTCGTGTTCCTCCTTTAAATCTTCAGATCCATAACCTCCTCCTCCAGGTGTAAATAATTGGAATATGTCCTGGAAGTATAAACTTTAATTTCCAAAACAGCGCATAGTACGATATCTAACTAAAAATTCTTTTTTTCTTTACTTACCCCTGGTTCTATAGGTACAGCCGTCTTAGGACCAAGATTTATTGTTCTACCGTTGTTCTTCACCAGAATATTAATTCCTCTTTCACCTGGAGTACCACCTAATTAGGGAAAACAATTAAACAATTACAAAGCCACGATTTTATGCAGGTTAAGTCATTTATCCTGTGACAATTAAATATCGTGATTAGATCTCATTATTCTAAGGAAACATTTTAGGCAAATGGTGTACGATTTAGCAGGAGATTTTGTAATCAAAAATACTCTTAAAATTATTTTCTTTCGTAATTTCTTATTAATGTAATAGGTAGGTACTGCAAAATTAAGAGCACCTCAACTTCATGGGTATTTCAGATATCAAAAAATAATTGAAGTCACATTTGGAGCCACCAGCTGATTTTCCTTCAAAAGCCTACAACTTATGCCTAAAACATTTCCAAAATAATGAGATTAAAAAATGCTACGTGATAAAAAAAATCCTATAAATATCATATAAATACTAAAATATTACAGATGCAAAAAATTAGTATGCTTAGATTTGCAGATTATATAGCAGTATTAGCATCTACCAAGGAAGAGTTAGAGTTAGCTAGAAATGGAAGCTGTATTGACAAAACAGTGTTGTACGAAAATAAATAAAAGTAAAACAAAAAAAGGAAAAGTAGAGAAAGAGCGAATATGAAGATAGAAGACGAAAAATTAGAAGTGGCTGTTTTTAGGCATCTAGGAGGTCAGATAAGTTAGGACGGAAGGAGTAGTAGGAATATAAAAAAGAGGATAGCGCAAGGTCGAGTCGCTTTCAATGAAACAAAGTCACTTCCATGTTCGCGAACGGTTAATTTAGAAATTCGAAAAGGTTATTAAAGGTGTATGTTTGGAGCACGGCGCTGTACGGGTGCGAAACATGGACAGTGGGCAGTGTTCAAAATGTGGTATTACAGGCGAATGATGAGGATACCGTGGATAGAAAAGGTTAGAAATGAAGAGGTATTAGAAAAAATAAGTCAATAAAAAATAGGCGAGATAAGTTGGTAGGACAGCTTCTCAGGCATGAAGGTCTAGTCAGAGACATATTAGAGGCAGAAATGGGAGTTAAGAGGAGTAGAGATAGACCTAGATTAGATTACTGTTCACAAATAGTTAAGGATGTGGGCTGTTATAGTTTTAGGGAAATGCGAAGATTAGTTCAGGATAGGAAAGAGTGGAGGTGCATATCCAACCAGTCTTAGGACTGACGACCTTATGATGATGATGAGGTGCAATTTAAAGTATTCCGCTTTGTTTAAAAGGTTTTAAGAGTTCGTTTATTTTAAGATGGTCTTCAGTTAAACGTTATTGAAGAAATATATTCCATACGTTCACCATTTCCAACTTCAAATTTAGTTGTCGGCATATTTCTTTTCGAAAGCACGAGCAAAAATTATTAATTTTGTGAACGTATAGAATATATTTTTTAACATCGTCTACCTAAAAATATCTCCTGATTCTTTGAAAGCGGTCCTAAAATAACTCCACTCTCAAAACCTCTTGAACAAAACATTACACCCTCAAAGGCTTTACATTGCATTATTTGCATTGCTTTATGAAGAGATGACTGAAGGTATTTGTACGAATTTTCCTATACCGCGTTGTATTTTTGAAAAGATGATGCCGCCCTTTGATGCTTTGCGTATAATATACCTGATATCCCTATGTCGGTTGTCAACACGTCACCATTATATATCTTAACGGAGATGTATGTAATTCGTCATTGTAAACAATTCCTAGGAAATGTATGTAATTCCTAAATTCGCCCGGAAATGCGTGAAATAAATTATATTGGACATATTTCCTAGGAAATCTATACATTTCCTAAATAGCAATCGGAAATTTATGACATTCAAGATGACAATGGATACGCGAGGATAGCGTAATGAGGGGATAGTATTCATTTTATTCACAGAAAGCATTAGTTCTATACATTTCCTAGTAAAATAACGGAATTTCATACAATTCCTAGGAAATGTATACATTTCCCAGGATATGTGTGTATTAAAAATCTATGAAACTGTATTTTAGACATTTCTTTAATAGCCTCGGAATTATAAACATTTCCTAAAAATTATATACAATTCCTAGATTTCATAGATTTCCGGTAACNTTTTATTATCAAAAATCCAAAATAAATTCAATTAGTTTTTTACACAAAATAATTCCGAATTCTACCAATGCAGACTAAATATTTTATTAAGGGTGTGTTCCGAAATATAATCCAGCATACTGGCCAGTGCTGATGACGTCATGATTGGACGCCATATTGTACTGGTGTGCCACCATATTATATTGTATTGGTGAGACAGGTGTGACGTAATAGTATATCAAAGAGGCATGAGTGCATCAGAATTTGAGGAATCTTTTACTGTAAGAAACTTTAATAATTTTTGGAGCAAAACTGTTGTTAATAAGCACAAACACTATTTTCAATATGACGGCTACGAACTGGCCAGCATATTTCGGAACGAAGCAACAGTATGGCGTCAATTCATGACGTCATCAGCATTGACCAGTACGCTGGGTTATATTTCGCAACACACCCTAAGTCAGTAATTTATCGAAACTGCCACATGTGGATCGCGATTTCGATCTTGTTTAGTCTCACCTTGACTCCATACATATCGTATTATCAACAATAATAGACACTAATCATGATAACAATTGTACATACATGCGCGTTAAAAGTTTTCCTTCTATTTACATAATTATTTAGACGCCATATACAAACAATAATTATGTATTTATTTAACCAATATTTTTGACTACGTTTTTAAATAATTTCATCGTATAGCCCTACCCTCCTGACTCTTGCAACACCTGAGATATCCGAGCCATCGGTGACAATCCCGCGCTTGAATCGGGCACGTGCTCGCTAATTCGCATCACGTTGCTAACTTCATACTATTTTCATTACTTGCGCGCGCAAGTTCCGTTGCATGGTGCGCGCAACATCCTTTATGTTGTTAGGCTACTTATAGTACTTCTCCATCTAATTGCGATTGATAAAATGGGTATAGATTGGATTATGTTCTCAATATGACAGACGTCATCCTCTTCCTTACACAGCAAAACATCTTCCTTCTCTAAAAATTAAAAAATTCAATAAAAGCCATATATTAATCAAGTAATACGGAAAAAAACATTTTTCATCATTCTTTTAATTGTTGGGTGGCAGTTACTATCACATTTTGAAGCTTACAAATCCAACAAATTGGAAACAGCTACGTATGCACCTAAATTGAAGCTGCAGCTGTAAAATACTGAAACATCAATTACTAAATCTAATTGATGGATAACTATAGAAATTTTTAATTATCAAGAGCGTCTTGCACGAAATTGTTATTAAAGTTTCGTTCGTTCCGTCGGCAATTTACTGAAAATGTGTATCTGTTCATTAAAAGATTTCCAATTTTCGAATCGCCTTGAACTCTGACAGGAACTGCAACCTCTAATGACGATACGTAATTGGATAAGTTTAATCAAACACCACCCCAGCATCTTCGTCCTTCCGATAATTAAGGGTAAATATGATTAAATTGTAGAGTTTTGCATATTTATAAAAATAGCACGACCATTAAAAAAAATTAAGATAACAAATACTTTTAGATTAGTTCAGGATTTATTGAAAAAACTAATTATACGTTTTACCTTATTGCAGCATCTGCACGAGCTTCACTAATTAACCGTTTCTACTTAAATATCCACAAAGAGTTCGTAACTTCGTCGTTTTGTGACATTAAAATAACTTCAAACGTGGGAAATTCAATTAGCGGAATGATTATTTTACTAAAATATCAACATAAAAAATGTTTAGCAATTTACTTTCTAAAATTAATCGTAATTGTCCACAAAGAGTTAAAAACTTGGTCGTTTTGTGACATTAAAACAACTTCAAACGTGAAAGAACCAATTAGCTGAAATATTTTTATATAAAACATGAACTAACTTATTAAATTTTAACTTCCCTAATTCAAAAATATAAACTGCCAGCGGGTAGTAGGATGATTTTGTATAGGTAATTGGTTTGTTTCTGACATAATAACAAGCCTGATAAAGATGGTTTAAGGGAACGAATAACCTCCTAAGTTGTGTGAAGTTCAAAAAGTATCAAGAAAATATTTTTTTGCGAAAAGTGAGCAGAAGTGATTTTGATAAAAAATGGGGAATAGTGGATAGGTAGAAATAATATTTATAGAATCTATACGCAGGTTAGAAGGGATGGGGTAAATGTCCAACTAGTCCTAGGATTAACGACGCGATAATGAAAAACACTTCGCATCACTAAGAAGTGCAATGAACTTTAAGCTATCTTTCAATTTACGAAAAACTCTTCTTTCCTGAACGAATGAAAAAATAGGCAATCGATTTAATTCATTTCATCTATTTTCTATATACATACTAGCTTTTCTCAGCGGCTTCGCTCGCAAAAAATAATATAGTCAACATTACGTTTAGCTGTCAGTTGCGTTTTGTTATACCATTTTTAACAAATGAACGGCTAGACTGATGATTTGATTTATAAATTTTTCATTTTGCTGTCATTTGCGTTTTGTCATTCCATGTCAGTTGCGTTTACATATATGACGTTTTCCTGGTGGAAATATCCTATGTCCTTCTCCCGGTTGTAAGCTACCTCCCCACCAATTTTCAGCCAAATCGGTTCAGCCGTTCTTGAGTTATAAATAGTGTTACTAAAACGACTTTCTTTTATATATATATAGATTAATAGCACTAATAAAATAATAACGGACTTTCTGAAACAGTCACATCTGTACCTATCTTATTACTCATTTAATCGTGACTTTCTTCTTCATATACTGTGGATAGTTTTCTGGCGGACAGCATGATATATTATTTTATAGTCCCTCATGGAACATAAATTTCCTATAACAATTAACCTTAAACCGAGCTATTATTATCATTCAGTTGGGAATACAGTGATCCCATCTGCTTTAGCTAGAATTTTCCTGAGTAATTAAAATTGATCGTATACCTTCCTACTGATTCGTATTTGTAAGATAAAAGCGGTCCCCGATGATTTTATTGTAGACGCAGCAGCTGACGTTAGAATTGTACAGGATAATTAATTTTCTTTTTTCACTTATCTCCATCAGGACGCAATCGTAGACACAGTAAACACTCGATATTATGAACCGAAGAAAAAACAGTTTCTCACATAATCGATTGGTTTTTTTATTATTATTATTATCAGAACAGGCATACATACAAATTTAAAAAATTAATACATACTAAGAGAGAACAACAAATATTAAATTATAATTATTTTCTTTTCGAAAAACTCATTGCTAAAATTGCTAAAATGAGCGTGTGTGTCGGAATGATAAAGATGAGTAGGTAAAAAATGTAATGAGATGATAAAGAGAGACCATTTGAGAAAAATAAATACATACAAAAAACAAAAAAAAATGTCAAATATATGGGTATTGCTGTGGGAGCTTTAGCAAAACTGTATAAAGGAATATTCTAGAAAGGAAATGAATGTAATTTTTCGAGTTATAAAGGAAAAATATGTACTAAAATGGCTTGAAGGGACTCACTACTTATTTCGACTAATAAAGGGTTGAGATCTCGAGAAATGGAGGTTTTGGAGCTTGAAGGGAAGAGAACAAAACATTTTTTCGTGTTTTGGATGTTTTCGACTCATCGAGGTTCGATTGTATTAACAAGATTGAGAGTTGGATGTGACAGTAGAGGGCATATATTTTGGATTAAGAATGGGGAAAGAATATGTAGAATATGTGAAAGGAGCGATGAAACAGTGATATATGTGTACATGAGGATTTAATGAAAGATTTAGATGAATCTAAAGAAATAATAAGTAACCGTTTGGTATAACCAATAATAGTATAGTGATGGGATAATCCTGTTAAAAAGTATACTTAAGAAAAAAATATGTGAAAGCGGAGATGAAACATTGATGCTTGTTTAAGAAGGATGTAATGAAAGATTTGGATGAATGTAGAGAAATAGTAAGTGATGGTATGACATAAACTGGGAAGGTGATGATGTGGCAATAGAAGTATTGATGTTAGAAGAGGATTTAATTTATGCTATTTCAAGTCACTTTTGTGCTTTTCAATTTTTTAACGCCTTCGCTTCTTGTTGTAGATACTCAATAACAAATATGACGGAGGTGCAGGGTCGTCATATTCAGAAGGAGTTCACAATAAAACCTTTCGTAAAATATAATGAGCATAAGATGAAAAAATCGTCAAGATCTGCCCACTGGTTTATAATATATATCAATTTACTGAAAATGTGTATC
>NW_020439024.1:130007-133098 GCF_000699045.2 Agrilus planipennis
GTTATAGTTTTAGGGAAATGCGAAGATTAGTTCAGGATAGGAAAGAGTGGAGGTGCATATCCAACCAGTCTTAGGACTGACGACCTTATGATGATGATGAGGTGCAATTTAAAGTATTCCGCTTTGTTTAAAAGGTTTTAAGAGTTCGTTTATTTTAAGATGGTCTTCAGTTAAACGTTATTGAAGAAATATATTCCATACGTTCACCATTTCCAACTTCAAATTTAGTTGTCGGCATATTTCTTTTCGAAAGCACGAGCAAAAATTATTAATTTTGTGAACGTATAGAATATATTTTTTAACATCGTCTACCTAAAAATATCTCCTGATTCTTTGAAAGCGGTCCTAAAATAACTCCACTCTCAAAACCTCTTGAACAAAACATTACACCCTCAAAGGCTTTACATTGCATTATTTGCATTGCTTTATGAAGAGATGACTGAAGGTATTTGTACGAATTTTCCTATACCGCGTTGTATTTTTGAAAAGATGATGCCGCCCTTTGATGCTTTGCGTATAATATACCTGATATCCCTATGTCGGTTGTCAACACGTCACCATTATATATCTTAACGGAGATGTATGTAATTCGTCATTGTAAACAATTCCTAGGAAATGTATGTAATTCCTAAATTCGCCCGGAAATGCGTGAAATAAATTATATTGGACATATTTCCTAGGAAATCTATACATTTCCTAAATAGCAATCGGAAATTTATGACATTCAAGATGACAATGGATACGCGAGGATAGCGTAATGAGGGGATAGTATTCATTTTATTCACAGAAAGCATTAGTTCTATACATTTCCTAGTAAAATAACGGAATTTCATACAATTCCTAGGAAATGTATACATTTCCCAGGATATGTGTGTATTAAAAATCTATGAAACTGTATTTTAGACATTTCTTTAATAGCCTCGGAATTATAAACATTTCCTAAAAATTATATACAATTCCTAGATTTCATAGATTTCCGGTAACATAAAATAATTTTACGACGTGTATAACACAATAAAACAATAGATATTTTTAATAAAATCAGTTCTAATATTAATTAAACTTTTTAGAAACGGATCTATATTATATAAATGCTTTAGTACCTTTTAATCCAAAAGGTTCAGTGACTCGTCTCTCGGTAAGAACGGAGAGTGTGACTGGAGCCCTATAAAGTAGTTCCCGAATTACTCCTTCACCGCCCCGATACTTTCCTTTACCACCAGATCCACTCCTAAGCATGAATCGTTTGACGAAAACAGGATAACGCCGTTCTACGATTTCTATGTCGGTTATGCGGGTATTAGTCATGTGTGTATGAACACCTGAACAGCCATGCCAAGTCGGACCCTAATATAATGAAAAGTTTTAAAAATTATAAGTTGTGATTCCTAATTTCAGACTTGATAAATCAATGAAAATTAAATTATTAAATTAGCTATTAAATATTATTTCAACGAACTTATTCGCATATTTCTTATTAGATTTATAGTCCCCGGTTCATAACCCATTTTTGCTGAAACTTTGTGTGTTCATATTAAGAACGTTTGGGAGATATGTCAAAATGCTACGAGACAAATAAAAATTTGGAAGAACATTCCTCATTCAATTCTAGAACTCCTGTAAAAATTACAAATCGGCTCACTAAACCGTTATAAAATTATTGAAATTTTAAAAAATTGTAATTTTACACGTCATTTTATGGAGATTCGTTAACCGAACAGATTAAATTTATTTTTATTAACAGAAAAAAAGCTGCCAGAAATTTCAAACTTTTATATTAAGTAACTTCAACTNTATATAAGATATATATATATAAGATAGGGGACGAAAAATTAAAAGAAGTGGCCGATTTTAGGTATCGGATCAGTTAGGACGGAAGAAGTAGTAGAAATATAAAGCAGAGTATAGCGCAGGGTCGAGTTTCCTTCACTAAAAAGAAGTCCACTTCTGTGCTCGCGAACGGGTAATTTAGAAATTTGAAAAAGGTTGTTAAAGGTGTATGTTTAGAGCGCGGCGCTGTACGGGTGCGGCTGAAAAGAAAAGGTTAGAAGCGCTTGAAATGTGGTGTTACCGGCAAATGACGAGGATACCGTAGATAGAGAAGGTTAGAAGTGAAGAGGTGTTAGAAAGAATAGGAGAACAGAGGACTCCATGGAAGTCAATAAGAAATAGGCGAGATAGGCTGGTAGGACACATTCTCAGGCAAAAGGGTCTAGTTAGAAACATATTAGAGACAGATACAGGAGTTAAAAGGAGTAGAGGTAGACCTAGATTACTGTTCGCAAATAGTTGAGGATGTGGGATGCCATAATTTTACGGAATGCGAAGATTAGTTAAGGATAGGAAAAAGTTAAGGTGGGTGCCCAACCAGTCTTGGGACTGACGATCTTATGATAATGATAATAAATCGCGAATAAAAGTCACTACTCACATACCTATTACTTCCATAACTCTGCCCATCTCATCAAACAAAGAATAATAAGTAATTAACTTTCAGTCAACTGTTAGGATCTTGGATTATAAGCTACTTAACTTAACTTAAAATAAGGTACTGTTTGCACTTTTATATGTTGTATTTTTCAATTACAAAAATGTTCTAAATCTTATAAATTTTTCTGTTTGTTACTTTATTTCTTCTTCTATTTCCCTTTCTGTCTAGATACTATCTTATATTTCTAAATTCCCACCACTTTCTGGGGGTTGACCAAACGTGTTCTTGTAGAGGGGTTTGTGCAGTTTTTTGAACTTGACTTTTGAAAATAATAATAATAATAAAAAAACTTGAGGCAAGGGCACTGTCGGCCTGTAACAAAGACACGTTCGGTTGCAATAAAACTAATAGAAATAGATTTTGGAAATAGCATAAATAAAAGAAAAGTTTTGAAGTAAAAAGTATAAAAGAGGTTTATAAGGGGTGTTGTAATTTTGGGATAGGTTGCCGGTTCAGGGTAAATTACATGCAGAAATGCCGAAGCGAGAGAAGTTTTATAGAATGTTATTGTTAATTGAAGAAAATGTAGGCGGTGGTTGTTAAAATTGTAAGGAAGGAATATTTTTTAAAGGAGGTTGTAAAAGTGAGATTTTTAAAGAG
>NW_020439024.1:138300-151205 GCF_000699045.2 Agrilus planipennis
TATTAATAAAGGTTGAAATTAAATATTTTTTTGTTTCAAAGTTGAAATCAAGTCATATTCACTGCCAAGTCAGTTAAAAAATTTTCACATTATTGTTATTTCTTACTTTATTCAATGTTTTTGGTCAAATTCCAAATTTTCTCTCAAACCGTATATTTTTTTTTATTATAGATAGTATTTATTTACCTCATGATGTGCTGCAAAACCTAATTAATCACGAATTTCTAGTTTTATGTACTCTTGTCTCCGATTGTACCTCCCAAACATCCTTAAGGAGTCTGACAACTGTTTTATCTACCTACGAATATATTCTTCATTTTCGAGTAGTCGCAAAACATTTCAATTTAATGAAACAATTGTTATTTTTTTATGGTCTAACACCTTGTTTTTGATTTTAGATGTAAAATAACTACACTGTAAACTGGAAAAAAAATCGTCTGACAAAAATGTTGCTCCATTGCGTTTCACAAGGAGCTAATTTTATCTAGCCCTAATGTCACCTAAAATAAGAAAAATCCCCCCCCCCCCCGTGACATACACAGATACAGGAAAATTGTACATACGTTCATTTTGAGAAAAAAACTTTTGAAACCTTTTTTATTAGGTACACACACTTCGTATTCCTACAATATCTAAATTCACCGACACAAAACACACACATTCAATGTTTTCATCTTTTATAGAATTTCAAAACCGAAATTAAACTTAGCGTATCCACTTACAAAATGAGTTTAACTTGTTTACTTACCGCACCACTTCCACCAGCAACGGTTTCATAGAAGCCCCATGTACCGTCGCCGAATGTAATGTTATTCATACAACCCTGAGATGCAGCGCAAACCATAAACGCTTTCAAAACAACGTCGACAATCCTCTGGGATGTTAGAACATTACCGCCAACAACCGCTGCATTTTCACTTGGATCCAGTATCGAACCTCTCGGTATAATCACCTTAACTGGCGTCAGACAACCCTACCACGATGAAACCCACATATATTACGTACAATCATTACATTTTGTTGCCTTGTTCAACGTAAAATGCAAAGCAATTTTAAGAACAGAAACTTTGGAAAGTTGGTTACTTTAGAAAAAGAAAGCACTTAAGACAATAAATTTTTAAACAGAAACAAAGGTAACTTCAGCTGCTCCAATTTTTGTAACTCAAATTAAAAATTCACCTGTATATACAAAATATTTACAAAAAAAAAGGCTTTCCATCGTCTATGTATTTGTGCAGAATAAATAGAATGGAATAGTTCCGATAAAAATTTTAGAGGGTGCTGAGTGCATCCAGGGTAAAAGGACTTCTCCAAAGATGATATTATCCCACTCTGCATCATTAGATTTTTACCAATGATTTGGGCATGAGACGGGTCGCCGCGAAATTCTTACCAAAATTGCTCAATTTCGACCAAAAACAGTATCGCATTAACATCGCTAAGGAGCTGTTGGGCGCTATCCGTGACGACATAAATTTGCTCCAGAGGGTCATAACTGGTGACGAATCATGAGTTTATGGTTATGACATAGAAACGAAAGCTCAAGCATCCCAATGGAAGCTGCCGCACGAGTCAAGACCGAAAAAAGCGCGCCGAGTTAGGTCGAATGTGAAGGTTTTGCTTACAGTTTTCTGCGATTACAGCGGCGTGGTGCATCATGAGTTCTTGCCATAGGGTAGAACGGTCAATAAGGAATATTACCTGCAAGTTATGCGTAATTTGCGCGAAGCAATCCGCCAGAAACGCCCGGATTTGTAGAAGGACAAAAATTGGCTTTTGCACCATCGTTGCTTGTGCGCGAATTTTTGGCCAAAAACAACACACTAATAATGCCCCAGCCACCGTATTCTCTAGATCTGCCCCCCTGTGACTTTTTCTTGTTCCCGAAACTGACGAGGCCCGGGATAGGACGACGCTACGCTACAATTGAGGAGGAGGAGCTGAACAAGATCACAAAAAATGATTTTTTGAAGTGCTTCGAGGATTGGAAAAAAACGTTAGCACAAGTGTATAATATCTGGGGGGGGGGGTTACATTGAAAGGGACAAAATAGATATTCATGAACCTCGCAGTTATACCTAACAGTACACTTATTCTGTCTTGAGAGTTTATTATATCATTATTAGTCTTAATCCTGATTTTATTGTTACTCGTTTTAGGGGATTGTTTGATAACCAAGGTAGCTATTAATTGAATTAAAGATAATTAGCTATCCCTCATAACATTTAAGAAAGAAACTGAATATCGAAAATATATTTTTGTTATTTGAGCTTAAACTACCGTTTACATCTTGTAATTTGCTATTTTTTTTAGAATTCCTTCTAACTGTATACGTAACAATTTCATTGTATGACATTATATTTTGCACAGACAGCGACGACAGCCTTCGTTTCGTTTTTCGCAATCGTGAAATCGTAATCGCCACCTTTTCCGTCGTTTTTTTCTAATACCAGATTCGCAAGTACAAGTCTGACTATCTTTCATTCTCAAGCGACTTCTACTTCTAGTTCTTGAACGTACGGTACTGGTACTCGAAGTTGTGATTGCTTTGTGTCTTTTGTTATATACACATTTCTTTTTCCGTTTCATTTTTGGCGCCGTTTTAGCCATATCTCTGTATTTCTTCTTTTGGTCGTCGGTGAGCTTACACCAAACTTTAGCCCCTTTGACAGCGCTCTGAGCGGCATTAAGATTTTTATTATCGGCCCTGAAGTCGATAAGGAAATTGAAGAATGGGTTTCTAGTTATCTTTCCCTTTTTCTCACTTGAGCCTACACATTTACTTGAAGAAATGACATTCCCTTTCTTCTCTTCCAACAGATCTGCATGATACTTCGGCTGATATGGAAACTGGTTAGCGATACAATTCCTGCAATGACGCCCGTAATAAAGGGGATCATCGAAAAAAGTTTGGGTTCCTATACCGTCTAATTTGAAACCACAGTTATAACAACAACTCATCCTATTCATCTCAATAACATACACAAACACAAAGGTCTTTTAACGTGAGATAAAAAATTACTTGTACAATTTTGAAACATTTATGACAAATGACATTTAATTTTGGTTAGACATGGGTGGTTATTTTAATACAACATTCAAAACTTCGCACATAATATTTTTTAACTGATACTAGTTTTGGTCTTACCATTTAAGTAACTTCCAAAGAAACATAAAAATATTTTCGGCATTTCTGTGTCTTTCGTTAGACGCACAGGGCACAACCATTTTAGATATTGTGAAAAACAATTTCAATGTAATCTACTGCAAATTTGGAGAATTGTCCAAATAGTGTTGTCTTTATTTATTTAAGAATTGCTTTCTATTTACTATTACCTCATTTCAGAGTATTTTTGTACCTAGTAGGTTTCTGTCAATTTCATATTAAGTCAGTAAACGACATGTGGAATTAAATTGGAAGTTCAGAAAATAAATACTGTAACACGCTCTATTAGCCTAGCAATATTGATTGTGAGACCAAAAATAAATTCAGGTTTGTTCATTGTGTATGTATGGTGTTCATGTTATATACATATATGTATGTATAGTGGTGTCGAAACTGCCAAATGGAATCGCGATATAGATCTCATTTGATCTCATCAGTACGCCGTAAACAGTTTCCACAAAATACGTACGTATGAGGATAAACGATTACGATCATTGACATTGGTCATTCTGTTTCATGTCGATACCCTAACTATCAAAATAGGGATTCGTCAAATAGTTTAATTATTACAACTTATTTTCTGATAATATTTACTCCAATATTATTGAGACGTGCCACGTCAGCAATGGCGTAACAATAAGGTGACAGAAAGGGCAAAAAATACAACGAACCCCCAGTCTGAGGGGCCCCCGATCCGAGAGGTCGCGTAGACAGGAGGACAAAATTTGGTAAAAAATATTAATTTTGTATTTGATCAGTTTATGTTAGGTATTAACTAAAGAACTTACACGAATTATACAAATAAATTATCAAGATTTGAACACATTCATAAAAAAATATATCGCTCATGCTGCTTGGGGAATCCCCGCTTTCAATTTTTGAAGGACGTCCAGGCGCTACGCTAGAGTCAAAAGTCAGTAACTTTTTACGAAATTCATTCAGGGCTCGAGAAAGCTTGGTGTATATATATTGATATCTTTCTTTACTTCGTGATTGATAATGACAAAACTACAATATGAAGCTTTTTTATCAATGAATTTGTCACACAATACGCCACTGAACGTCAGTGAAAGCTATCATCGACTAGAAAGAAATGTCCCTTTTTAACGGTGGCTATTCAGTTTTTTTTTTACATTAAATGATACGAAATATAAAAAAAAAGAAGAGCGCGCTTTCGGTTTTATCTACAATCGATTATTTCTTTTCGACATTTTACGCAAAGCCAGAATATTATGGTTGCAGAAAATTTCTTACCTGATTCAATGGAATTTCATGCCCCACCATACATCTCAAACAATATATTAAAGCGGACAATGTAATTGCCTTTGGAGCGTTACAGTTTCCCCATACCTCTGGACCCGTTCCTCTAAAAATAAAGTGAAATAATTGAAAAATAAATAACAAGATTTGGTCAATGAAATTTTCTTTCTTCAAACGATTCGCCGTTCTTTGCTGGAGAGCACATTCAAACGGCATGTGAGTGTACTAAATGTTTGAAAGTGGAAAATTCCATTAACCACGTCAGAAAAGTCCGGGAAACGTTCTACAATCAATACACCCTTCCCGTGAAAGCCTATAAGACTAATGTACCAGTGGCGACACGTGCCTTCGAAAATAAAGGAAGAGTTGCAAAAAAAAAACGAGAAAAACTCAACTTTGAATTAGGTACAGTTTGTTCTTGCTTACGTCACCGTTGTCATAGCAACCCGCTCGCGCTGGCAGAGATGCGACAGCTATGCGCCTAACTCTTCACTACTTTGCTTGTGTATTATGTATTTTATATTAGGACCATTATGAGATAATTGCACATACCTTTTTATATGAAATTGATTTATTTATTGTAAAACGAAAAACTAAATAACGAAAATTTTATTTATTTTATGGAAAAAAGTTTTGAATCCCAAAAGCTAATGACGGTTGAAGAGTTTTTCTTCGTTTTTCTTTTCTAACTGATCTTAAGAATTACTTTGAGATTCAAATTTAAGGTCAAATTCATTTTTTGGGTAAAAATCGTCATTTCCATTAATGAGCCTAGCCCTTTACAGGTCCCTACAAAACCTCATGATGTTCATGATTTTTGCAAAAACCTTTCGACCAAAAACTAAGGTCAATGTAAAATGTCAGATTAGTTTTTATTGCATTTAACCATGTGATTAACTTATGGACTTTAATGACGTGTAGGTATTAACGGTACTTATTGGTAGAAAAAAAAGTTAATACATCATCAATTTTATAAAGTATTAAAAACTTTGCCTTTGATGTCCTTTGAAAAGGAATTATCTTATAAATGAAGTGCGTAAGTCCTATACTTGGTTAAATACGGAGTTTTCTTTTAGTTTCTGTGTCTAATATAAAAAATTGAGATGTTCATTCAGAAAAGTTCAACCTGACCCTAAAGTGTGCTAAAAAATTATTCTCGAAGTTACCAGGAATTAGTCATGGGCTAGCAAGAGAAGTTAATTCATTATTTAATTTTTCATAAACAAACGAATTAGGATTAAGGAAAAAGGATTAGGAGAACTTACGTAAAGTCACAAAGGGCAGTTCCTTCAGTTTCATTCAACGAAACTTTAAGTTTTATTAAAGATCCGTCGTCCATCCTGTCATCCGCTTCTAAAACGTTCTTGTTTGTTCTTTTCATCGTATCTCTCGCCACTTCCCGCAACATGTCTCTGACAGCAAGTTCTGCATTTGTTTGAATATGTCCCATGTATGCTTGAACCACATCTAAGCCGTAGAAATCTATAAGTTCGCGCACAAGTTGAATGCCTTTCTGACTTGCTGCGACCTGAGCTCTTAAATCCGAAATGTTGTCTTTTATGTTCCTGCCCCCAGCATTAAGTATAATTTCTGTAACTTTTTCTTCTTGGAATCGACCATGTTCTAACAAGAGGAATGACTTAAATGCTGCTCCTTCTTGATCTAAACTCGTTGAATGTGGAGGCATTGATCCAGGAGTAATGCCACCGATATCAGCATGATGACCTCTGGATGCCACGAAGAAGACTGGTTCTTTTTCCTCCCTAGACAACAATAAATTACCTATTATTTCATTATTGATTAATTAATAGAATTCATTAGTATATTTGCCTATAGAATACTGGAGTAATTACGGTGAAATCGGGTAAATGAGTTCCTCCAGCTTGAGGGTGATTGGTTAGAATAACGTCACCATCATAAAACTGTTTTCTGTGTTTCATTTGAAATTGAACGGCTTCCTGCATAGAACCCAAATGCACTGGTATGTGAGGAGCATTTGAAACTAAACCGCCATCAGGTCCGAAAAGTGCGCATGAAAAATCCAATCGCTCTTTTATATTTGTCGAAATTGAGGTTCTTTGCAGAATTCTGTAACAAATTTTTGGGAAAACTACTTTTGATTTATTTTTTTTCTGCATACCTAGGATTTGTAGATTTAGAAAAAGCTTTTGACGATATTAAATGGGACAAGATGTTAAATATACTTAAATATGTAGGGATGAGTTACAAAGATAGAAGAGTGATACTCAGTTTATATAAAGAGCAACAGGCAGATATAGAGCTAGGGATGCAACGTAGAGAAGTAAATATTAGGAAGGGAGTCAGACAGGGATTCACACTGTCGCCGTTACTTTTCAATCTATAGATCGAAGACGCGATCAACATCACGGCGTTGTATGGGTGCGAAACATGGACAGTGGACGCGGCGGAAAAGAAAAGGTTAGAAGCCTTCGAAATGTGGTGTTATAGGCGAATGATGAGGATAACGTGGGTAGAAAAGGTTAAAAATGAAGAGGTATTAGAAAGAATAGGAGAACAGAGGACTCTATGGAAGTCAATAAAAAATAGGCGAGATAGGTTGTTATGATACCTTCTCAGGCATGAAGGTCTAGTCAGAGACATATTAGAAGCAGAAGCAGGAGTTAGAAGGGGTAGAGATAGACCAAGGTTAGATTACTGTACGCAAATAGTTAAGGATGTGAGTTGTTCTAATTTTAGGAAAATGCTAGTTTAGCTCAGGATAGGAAAGAGTGGAGGTACGTGTCCAATCAGTCTTAAGACTGACGACCTTATGATGATGATGATCAGTTTACCTCCCCATTTGCTCTGCAATGCTCATAAACCTGTGTCCAAAAATACTCAGCTGAACAGCATCCTTCTCCGGTCCTATCTTCTTTATTTCTCCGCTACCAATTGTAATTTTGACATCCTTACGTTTTGTTATAAATGCCGTACAGAAGGGTTCCACAACTGTGGTACTTAATTTGTCCATAATAATAGCAGGTCCGTTAATGGTATGCCCTGGTAATAAATTCTCTAAGTGGTACACGTTTGTATTTTTGAAACCATCACTGAAATAAACCTGAGTCTGTTTCGTGATTCCTGGAGACCCTTTAACTTCCACTTCTTCTATTTCGATATTGAATCTCGTTTTGCCAACTCCTCTCATTCTAATATCGTCCACCAATATTGCCCTGTTATCAATTGTGAAGCCAAATTCCGTTCTATAACGTGTCAAGAAGCTCTCTAAAAAGTTTCCATATTTTGAAGTGTTTTTATTTGAAGCTGTACACATTAGAGCAAAGTCGGTTCCTTCATATCGCATATGTAAATACGGTTCTAATTCGATGTCGTCGTCAGAAAATCCTTGAGCTCTTAGTTCACTTCTACATTTTTCTCCTAAAGCGTCAAATCTTTCGTCGAAAAACGAGAAATTTCGGGATTCGTAGATTTTAGAAGATGGCTCCTGAGCTTCTTGAACTACATCTGCCAAAGCCATTCCATAAGCTGACAGAATACCTGAAATACAACGTCTTCTTAACCAATTCGAATTAAAAAAGATCTAAAAAATTCACAGCATTTCGAAAGGAAACGATTGTTGATTTAATTTAAATGTCTCGTACCGGCATACTTATGAATAAACACAAAAGGCATTCCCAACGACCTAGCAATAGCACATGCATGTTGCCCTCCTGCTCCTCCAAAGCATGCCAGAACATGTTGGGACGTGTCGTAACCTTTAGCTTGTGTTAATGCCCTTATTGGACGACACATTGCTTCGTTTGCAACGTCAATAAATCCCATTGCAACTTCAAAAAGAGTCATTTCTTTCTAAAATTCATACGTATTTTTTTTTAGTTATCAATCTAGCAACAATAGACAGTTTTTTTTTAAATTACCTTGTTGCCTTCTTGTTTTATGAATGCATTGACTTCGTCAGTTAATTTCTGAAATTCCTTTAATGTTGTATCTTTGTCAAGGGCTTCGTTTTCGTTAGGGCCAAAAATTTTGGGGAAATATTCCGGGAGAAGTCTGCCCAATACTAAATTAGCATCTGTTACAGTTAACGGGCCTTTCTTTTTGTAACAAACAGGACCTGGATGGGCTCCTGCAGACTCTGGGCCTACTACAAAAAGCCCTGACCTACAAGTATTTAATATTCTTCAAAAACAATTTACTGTTCACGTGGATCCACAAAAATGCCAAAATTTACAGCCAAAGAACGTTCCCTAACTTACATTTTAATGACCAAAAATAAAATTCAATCTCAAAACATAGCAATTTTCTTCAAACTTGACATTAGATGATCGGATTTGTTTTCAGATAACAGTTTTACGAAAATTTCGTATAATGTTTTATTAAGAAGAAGATTCGTTTACCTAAAGAATAACATTGAACCACCGCCCGCAGCAACGGTGTTAACATCTAGTTGTGGAGCTTGTATTGTTACCCCTGCTGTTGTACTTTCATACACGTGTTCAAATTGGCCAGCGAAACGGGATACATCTGTTGATGTTCCTCCCATATCGAAACCAATAACGGGTAAATCAAACTCCTTTTGCCATGTTGTAGCAGCGTACCTAATATTACACGACATTGTAACAAAATTTCATGCTTCTATTCTGTCCAAATGACTGAATTCAGTTTAAATAAAGATTGGTTGAATTCATACTATTGCCGAGTCAATAAGATGGAATTGATAATAGTTTTCAACGAATAACACAAATCTGTGAAACATTTTAAATTTTATGGTCAAATCGAATTTGTGAAACTGAGTAAAATAAAACACTACAACCCTAAATTCCACATAAAATATTTTTAAAATATGCGGTTTTAGAGTAATTGAGTGTCAAAAAGCGTATTTGGGTTTTTAAAACATTTTGGGCTATAATGTTTTATTTAATCGAATTATTTCCATCCAATTCCAATTGACTTTTTATAGATCTGTCTTAGGGTAATAAACACAGGGAAATTATATTCAAAAAGGGGGTAAAACGTTATTTATTTATTAAGAAAAAACAGTCAACGTTTCGACCTAGTTATTGGGCTTTCGCAAGGCTAGTTCTTTTAAGTAAATGAACTGAACTAGTCAAACTTTTTGAAGTGAAACTTCTTTACGCACGGTAGGGTAAGTTCGTTTCATGCGAGTTGCTATGTAACGAAATCATGCAACGGATGTCCCCGCTCTATTCGGCCACGTAGTCGAGTTCGTAGTGGGGATCGCTTGAGCCGTGAGCGCGCTTTAATTCAACGTTCGTTACAGGCAACTCCGGCATGTATAGTGTAAAATTTAAATTTATAGTGTACAAATAATACCATTAAACCAATTCCTTAACCCCTAATCCGGTATATTTGTGTGTTTGAAGAAGTTTCACTTCAGTAGCGTGTTACACGTTGTATTTTTGAAGTGAAACTTTTTACGCACGGTAGGGCATGTTCGTTTCATGCGAATTGCTATGTAACGAAATCATGCAACGCATTTTCCCCCGCTGTCTGTCCCTATATATGCTTAGATCTTTAAAACTACGCAATGGATTTTAATGCGGGTTTTTTTAATAGATAGAGTAATTCAAGAGGAAGGTTTATATGTATAATACATGCATAATATAATAGATAAACATTGATAATTTTAGAGGTTTGTAATGTGATGTCGTAAATAAACACATTTTTTGCGCTTACATTGCAAACGCTGGCTGAACCCTTCGTGATAGATCAAAATAATATACTACAGTATTGTACACCTTAAAAAGGTCTACAAAAAAGTCCGGGATGGTATATGTCTATTTCTTAGGGATAACCCACAATAACCACTTTTTATCCTTTACTTTTTAAGAGAAATAATGGCTTATTTACGAAGCGATTTTAAGCAATACAGCATTAATCCTTATCCAATTAAGTACTTTTAAATACATTGTACATTTAATATAGATCAATATGACCTTTTACAGCATGTAATTTAAATGGATATTTTTTTATAACGGTACTTGTTCATTGACCAAGTAAACTAATTTAGTCGTTGTATAAATAAAAATGGCGATGTTTATTTTATATCATCAATTAAATAAAATGATTAGACCAAGAAAATCTTTGTGCTAATAAGTGTACATAAAATGTATTAACTGCTAAAAACCTTAATGGCCTATTGTCTGTAAAACTTAAACCAGAGTTTTCTTTTCGTTAAAATATCTTATTTTACAATAACCAAACAACGATGTGATAACTACAACAATTATTACCCAACAACACCACCAGCAGGTCCCGAAAGAATAGCTTTTGCGCCATTAAATTTTTCCATGTCAGTTAGTCCACCATCGCTCTGCATGAATAAAACCGACGTTTCTTCTAAATTGTTTTTAAATCCGCTCACAAACCCCTTGAGATACCGTTTCACGTGTGGGGTTAAATATGCATCAGCCGAAGCAGTGAATCCCCTAGGAACAATACGGACCATAGGCATAACTTCGTGCGACAGAGAGACGTGAGTGAATCCTGAAAATGAAAAATCAACAAAAAATAATTTTATTTCGAAATCAAGACGGTAGAGCTTTCCGACCTAATTCATTAGCAATCTGACCCACTTCTAATTCGTGTTCAGTAAAACTGTAACTGTGAACAAATGCTACGGCGACACTCCTGATATTTTTTTCTTTTAATTTCTGCAATTTATTACGAACTTCTTCCTTGTCTAATTCATGAACAACATAAAACGTTCCTCCCGATTTCGTTCCCACCGAGCGCCACTTAGACGCTTTTTCTCCCAATTTGCACTTATCAGATAACACCGGAATTACCCTGCAATTTATTTCAACAACTTCAGAGTAAAGAACTTCGGGACGATTAATATCCTGAAACATTGAAGTTGTACTAGGCAAATGCTTAAAGTATATCAAACCAAAAGTCCTTACGAGTTCAAATATTTTCGGGCGAGCTTGATTTCCTATAAGCAAAATATCCCTGATACCGGCGTTAGTAACCAGGGCCATTTTCTCTCCTTTTCTTTCTAAAAGGGCATTTGTAGCAACTGTGGTTCCCATTCTTATCCAATCGATAACCGAACCATCAATTAACTCGTTTACTTTCAATTCAACTCCCGTTTCCTTTAATGAATTGTATAAATTCAATTAATTTAACAGTAGATATGTTTCCGGAAATGTATGAAATCTAGAAAATGTATACAATTCCTAGGAAATCTATATAATTCCGAGGCTATTTAGGAAATCTATAGAATATTATTTCAAAGATTTTTTAATACACACATATCCTGGGAAATGTATACATTTCCTAGGAATTNTCGAGAAACGTAGCTCGTATTTAACCTTACAAAAGGATTTTTATTTAAAGGAAACAGAAAAAAGTATATTACCGGAAATGTATGAAATCTAGAAAATGTATACAATTCCTAGGAAATCTATATAATTCCGAGGCTATTTAGGAAATCTATAGAATATTATTTCAAAGATTTTTTAATACACACATATCCTGGGAAATGTATACATTTCCTAGGAATTATATGAAATTCCAATATTTTACTAGCAAATGTGTGAAACTAATGCTTTATGTGAATAAAATGAATAATACGTTAGTAAACTGAGAATCAAAGTTATCTGTGTTTACGCGGTTCTAGTGCGATAGCCTGATATATATGCATTGGTGACGTTATGGTATGGTTATTAGGTAGTTTTTTGACAGATTGATGTTTCTTTAATGCCCCTGCCCCCTGTTTTCGAAAAGTATGCTTCATTATGGTCTCCGCGCCCAATACATCTACTTGAAAATGATCAACATTATCACCTCTACAATATACTAAAAATTCAAGGTCATCGTGTTTGCTGAAACAAAGATTACCTCGTCACATTATTCTAACATCTAACATATCAGCCTGCTTTCGGCGGGCAGGGGCATTAAAGAAACTCCAGTCTGTCATAAATCTCCCTAATAAAACAATGACGTCACCAATGGATACATTTAGTTACATCACCAACCAGCCTGCCGTATTATTGCCTGTTTGCTAGTATTACCTGTAATACATATGGGACTAATAATAATGATGTTAGCTTAGAATTCGAAAGAATTAAAAGTGTTTATTAAATAAAATGAAATACAAAATGAACATATCATAAGTTCGTACAAATTCGATCCTCTACAACCGCTGTCTTCGAGAACTGATTCAACTCTCCCCCGCAAGACTGACCGTAATGTTTTTGAGACCCTCGGTCAAGTATACCCTCTCTGTCTCTCTTTACCCCAACGTTGCACGTGTCAATTTTTGTCACTTTCTCACGGTACCTTCAGTCAGCTAATAAAACCGTACGGTTGGAGAGGACGCAGTAGTTTTCTTAAAGTTTATTGCTTAAAAATATTTTGCTTCTTATTCTAAACATACGGATAACAATTACTTAATCCCTTAAAATTACAAACTATTCCTAAATTACTTTAAGCCTACCATAAACTAAAAAGCACGCATTCCCGATACTACATT
>NW_020439024.1:152126-154014 GCF_000699045.2 Agrilus planipennis
TTATACTCTCGACTCTTGTTCATTAAACATACTTTTTCATACAGTACCTGCCAAAAGTTTTGTTCAATCATGAATAGTAGTGCGAGTCGAAAACAAGCGTTAAAGCCTTTAATATGTCTTCAAATATAAACAAACATTTCGTTGATATTTTCAGTAGTAATTGGTACCAATAACAGCACATTCGAGCAATGCAATTTTAGTGGATAAAATGGTCAATTTTTCCGTGCAGTACTGTACGGATTATACGCTCCTCACCGGTTGAGAATTTGGCCGAGAGTTGTCTCCTTCTTTTTCTGGCCTAGCGCTGTTCTTTTCTACTTTGCGCCGGTCAAGATAAAGCTCACATCGATAGAGAAACTAAACGAAGTATACTTTCTTCTTTCAACTTACTAACTAGACGAGAGCAGTTGCTGATTTTTACTCACGATAGACGTTGTAGGAAATATCGTAAACATAGAAAAGAGATATCAGATAGGAATTGCAGCGGACAATAATACAGAACACTAATTAATGTGTAACAGAATAAGATGCAGGCAAGCAGAATGTGAGTATATTGCCAGAATCCAACTTTAAAGAAAGTTTAAGATTCTCAGAAATTTAGGAATTTACGCTTGTTTAAAGATATAATTCCAAGCAGACAATTATAAAGGCGACCCTGATCTTTTGCGTACCTAAACAAATTCTAATAGCCGCGTCACTTAGGTACTGTTATTTTATTTTTTTTTTCACTTTATTTGTAGTACTCATGAAGCATTTCTTAACTTAACAAGGGCGTATTCACGCCGCAGCAAATGACTACAGTCCCAAATAGAAACAAGAAAGAATATACATCCATTTTCACAGATAAGTTATTTTTGACTATGCCAACTTTGATCGTCCCTACTATATTAAGACACAAACAATTCTCAAACAATTTTCTCTGTACATGCTAAACTTTAAGACCGATCCAGTTTCAATGAGACTGACATTAAAAGGATATTATAGGAATTAATCGAGACTACTATTTTCAATTATTTTATTTATTATAAAAATGAGGAAACAGAACACTTAATTATATGATATATATAGTAAATATTCCGTAAACAATAGAATTTGATGAATATTTAAAAAAAAACAGGAACTACTTTTTTTTTTAATATTACCTTAAGTTCGCCTTAGTTATAGTAAAATACACAAAATATATCTGCTCTAATATTTAAAACGCTTTCGATAATCGAAAGAGTATTGTTGATGTAACAAGTATTTAACGATGCTCTTTTCGATGGTGTTGATTAAAAATACCTCCAACAATATTAAAGCATGGAAAAATCGAAAATAAACAAAAAAACGTGTTTTTGAATTGACTTTTTTCTTAAAAATTAAAATTAAAAAAGTATTTTTTTGTGACCTTACGATTTTTTTATATGTTTAAAACCTATATAAATCATGACCTCGATATCTAAACATAAAATAATCACTGTTGGTCAAGTCGAAATGCCTTTACAAACTGTTTTCTTCTTTCAAACTCGTATTGATGACATTTTTCACTCCGACTTCCAGTTGCATTCTAATTTGGACAGAAATACCGAATAACAATGATTTTGATTTACCATAAGTCCACTGTCTAAACACTTCAACACATATTTTATCGTAACCCAGTGTTTATCTTGGTGACACAACTTCATTCTGAAGAAAGCTTAATAAGCATTTTTTACAAAGTCTGTTATATTCAATCTTTGCTTAACTATTGTATATTGTCCGCAAATGTAAAAAAATACATTTGAATTGTTTTTACAGAAGCCATAGTTAAAGATAAATGAAACACAATCTTTTATTACACGTTAATATTATATCTCTCTCAATAATGGCGCGCTATAAACTATTTCTTTTTCAGGCGGTGTAAACGACT